>NC_140218.1:8140546-8333046 GCF_951802725.1 Rutilus rutilus | reverse complement strand
GAATTTTCTCTCCCTCTCTCTGTGTCTGTGTGTGTGTGAGGGGAGGGGGGGATTTGACTATTGCTTTTATATTGTTAATCAAGGTTTCAGGGGCTTTTGGGGTCCTTAACGTGCTCAAAAACTCTTGAAACTTTGCACACAGGTCAGAACCCACGGACATCAGGGCCGGGCTGAAGCTGGTACCCGGGCGTGGCTGGGGGGCTCAACAGCGCCCCCTTGAACGGGGTTCTAAAACTTGATCCATATATCAAACACGCTCGCATGAATTAATATGAAACTCGGTACACATATAGATCTCATCGGGCCGAACAACTTTACCCCGGTCAAGTTTTACGCCAGCCCAACAGGAAGTCGGCTATTATGGGTTGTTTGGAAAACGCTTGCTGTGGAATGTGAAATACTCCTCCTAGAAAATTCACCGTGTCCCCTTCAAACTCGGTGTGCATGTAGTCAAGACTTTGAGGATGCTAAATTGCGGACGGATTTTTGATATCTCGAACGGTTTGGCTGTGGCGAGGAATCGAATTTATGGCGAGAAAAGAGAAACACGGAAGTGGAATAACTTCTGCATACATTAACTGATCTTGATGAAACTTCAGCAGTGTGTTCGTGGTAAGAGGCCGATCAGATGGATGTAGCTATTGTGAGTCAAAGTTATAGCGCCACCAACTGGCAGCAGGAAGTGTGTCACTTTCAACATGCTTTTGACAAAAGTGGGGGGGTTACTTTTAACTACAGTAAAGAAAAAATAGTTTGTATATTGTTCTCATCAAGCCGGACAACTTTCTAATTTACATTCAATAGCTCTGGCCATCAGGATGTCAGATATTTTGGTCTGAATGTGAATTTTTTTGCAAAATCAGCCTCTGAATTTTTAGCCACTCCTCTTAAACTATTTATTTTATTCGTACCAAACTTTTTCAACATGATGTAACTACATTAAATATGCTAAATTGTGAATGGATAATAAATATCTCAAACGGTTTTGCTATGGCGAGGGATTAAAGTAAAAATCTTCTAAAAATGTAATTATATACCATTTATTTCTATATAAAAGTATACAAATATCACAACTAAACCCATTTTATTCTGTTTTTGCAATTCAAGAAGAATGAAAAAGTTAAAAACAGGCTATTTAGTGCTATTTGGTTCAACAAAAAAGCAAACATAGGGCTATACTGCCCTCTTGTGTCCAAAAGGACATCAAAATAGTATATAAAACTTTTTACCAGGTAGGCCAATATTGTATTTAAATATACATTTATTAGGTATGTGTCTGAGGATATTTTCCCACCGGTTAATCGACGTGTGACACGAGTGGGTGCTTTTAAATCGCTAATATAATAGTGAAAGAAAAATAATGATAATGTTGCACACACAAATCACACACATGTGGGAAAGAATGATGCTTTTAAACAACACTAAACCGCCATTAGGTGTCGCCAGGCATCCATCTTAATAAGCGAGTCATTGATTCATTTGTTCAAACGATTCGTTCGAATGAGTCGATCATGATTAAGACAGATGTTTATGGATTGATCATTCAATCTTTGAGTCAACCGATTCGTTAAAAATGCTGAATCGTTCAGTTATGAGAAAACACGTGATGCGTGATGGTTCTGCCGTGATCTTTGTTTAACTATTTTCGCTGCTGAAACAGAACAAAAACAGTCAACATTGCATCTAAAATGTAAGTGACTTAATTGTAACTGTTTATTAACCTGTTGTATGAAATCTAGGGGTGGGAGAAAAAATTGATTCTTAGATGCATCGCGATGCGGACGTGGACGATTCTGAATCGATTCACAAATGTCAAAAAATCGATTCTCTAAAAAAATATTTTTCTAATAACGTAATATTGACGGAAGGCAAAAGGCGGAACTCTAAGCGGACGTGCGTGCAGTCTGTGGCGCGCACATAACAGAGAAGTTTCTTCTGCTCACCAAGGCTGCATTTATTTGATTAAAAATACAAACAAAAACAGTAATATTGTAAAATAGTATTCCAATTTAAAACAGCTGCTTTCTATTTTAATATATTTTAAACTGTTATTTATTCCTGTGATCAAAGCTGAGTTTTCAGCATCATTACTCCAGTCGTCACTGTCACTTGATCCTTTAGAAATTATTCTAATATGATGATTGATACTCAAGAAACATTCATTATTATTTTAAATGTCGAAAACAGTTGTTTACAGTCTTTGATGAATAGAAAGTTCAAAAGAACAGCATTTATCTGAAATCTAAAGCTTTTGTAACGTTAAACACTACCGCTCAAAAGTTTGTGGTTAGTAATAATTAAAATTTTATTTTTGGGGGAAAGAAATAAAATAAATCAGTACTTTTATTTATGAAGGATGAGTTAAACTGATCAACAGTTACAGTAAAGACATTTATAATGTTAAAAATATATATATTTGAAATATATGCTGTTCTTTTGAACTTTACATTCATCAAAGCATTTAAAAAAAAAAAATCTGTACACAACTGTTTTCAACATTGAAAATAATAATGAATATTTATTGAGCATCAATCATCATATTAGTATGACTTCTGAAGGATCATGTGACACTGAAGACTGGAGTAATGATGCTGAAAACTCAACTTTGATCACAGAAATGAATTACTATGTAAAATATTTTAAAATTAAAAACAGCTGTTTTAAATTGGAATAATATTTCACAATATTACTGTTTTTGTTTGTATTTTTAATCAATAAATGCAGCCTTGGTGAGCAGAAGAGACTTCTCCTAAAAACATTAAAAATCTTACTGACCCCAAACTTTTGAACAATAATATATATATATATATATATATATACATATATATGTATGTGTGTATGTATGTATGTATGTATATATATATATATATATATATATATATATATATATATATATATATATAAATATAGCTGCGAGCAGCGATGGAGGGCCAAAGCCGGCGGTACCGCCACCCCGGTGCCTTTAGGTAACTAAAGGCACCGGGGTTGCGGTGCCACCGGCTTGGGCCCGTAATCGCTGCTCGCAGCTATATTTATTATTATTATTATTATTTTGTCAACCTTTCGGGCACTTTTGGGGCCCTTAACATGCTCGAAAACTCTTGAAACTTTGCACACAGGTCAGAACCCGCGGCCATCAGGGCCGGGCTGAAGCTGGTACCCGGGCGTGGCAGGGGGGCTCGACAGCGCCCCCTGGAACGGGATCCGAACACGTGTCCATAAATCAAACACGCTTGCATGTAATAATATGAAACTCGGTACACATGTAGATCTCATCGGGCCGAACAACTTTCGTGCTCTAAGTTTTACGCCAGCCCAACAGGAAGTCGGCTATTATGGGTTGTTTGGAAACGCATGCTGTGGAATTTAATGTACTCCTCCTAGGGAATTCATCGATTTGCCTCCAAACTCGGTGTGCATGAAGTCAAGACATTGAGGATGCTAAATTGCGGACGGATTTTTGATATCTCGAACGGTTTGGCCGTGGCGAGGAAACAAATTTATGGCGAAAAAATGAAACAGGAAGTGTGTTATAACTTCTGCATACATTAACTGATCTTGATGAAACTTCAGCAGTGTGTTCGTTGTAAGAGGCCGATCGCACAGATGTGACTATTGTGAGTCAAAGTTATAGCGCCACCAACAGGCAGCAGGAAGTACATCACTTTCAAAATGCTTTGAAATCAGTGTCTTATTTTTACCCGATTTGCTTCAAACTTTAAGTGTACAATGTAGACACACGGCAGATGTAAACCTGTGAAAGGATTATTGATATCTTTGATACTGTTGCCGTGGCAACGCATCAAACTTTAATATTCTTTTTTGATGCTTTTGAGACTCTTAACATACTTGAAATTGCATGAAACTCGACAGACACATCACATTTATTAGCCAGTAGACATGTGCAAAGTTTCAGAAACGGGCGTGGTGAGGGGCTCAGTAGCGCCACCTTTAGTCAAAAATGGGGGCTTAGTTTTACATAGAGTTACTAAACTCGCTATGTATATTGTTCTCATTAAACCGGACAACTTTCTAATTCACACTTATTAGCTGAGAGCAACAGGAAGTCAGATATTTTGGTTTGAATGTGATTTTTTGGAGAATTTTCTCTCTCTCTCTCTCTCTGTCTCTGTGTGTGTGAGGGGTGGGAGGGAATTTCCAATTGATTTCAGTGTGTTTCAAGGTTTCAGGGGCTTTTGGGGCCCTTAACGTGCTCGAAAACTCTTGAAACTTTGCACACAGGTCAGAACCTGCGGCCATCAGGGCCGGGCTGAAGCTGGTACCCGGGCGTGGCAGCGGGGCTCAACAGCGCCCCCTAGAACGGGATCTGAACACTTGTCCATAAATCAAACACACTTGCATGTAATGATATGAAACTCGGTACACATATAGATCTCATCGGGCCGAACAACTTTCGTGCTCTAAGTTTTACGCCAGCCAAACAGGAAGTTGGCTATTTAGCGTTGTTTGGAAACGCATGCTGTGGAATTTAATGTACTCCTCCTAGGGAATTCATCGATTTGCCTCCAAACTCGGTGTGCATGAAGTCAAGACATTGAGGATGCTAAATTGCGGACGGATTTTTGATATCTCGAACGGTTTGGCCGTGGCGAGGAAACAAATTTATGGCGAAAAAATGAAACAGGAAGTGTGTTATAACTTCTGCATACATTAACTGATCTTGATGAAACTTCAGCAGTGTGTTCGTTGTAAGAGGCCGATCGCACAGATGTGACTATTGTGAGTCAAAGTTATAGCGCCACCAACAGGCAGCAGGAAGTACATCACTTTCAAAATGCTTTGAAATCAGTGTCTTATTTTTACCCGATTTGCTTCAAACTTTAAGTGTACAATGTAGACACACGGCAGATGTAAACCTGTGAAAGGATTATTGATATCTTTGATACTGTTGCCGTGGCAACGCATCAAACTTTAATATTCTTTTTTGATGCTTTTGAGACTCTTAACATACTTGAAATTGCATGAAACTCAACAGACACATCACATTTATTAGCCAGTAGACATGTGCAAAGTTTCAGAAACGGGGGTGGTGGAATGGCTCAGTAGCGCCACCTTTAGTCAAAAATGGGGGTTTAGTTTTTCCTAGAATCACAAAACTTGGTATGTGTATTGTTCTCATCAAGACGGACAACTTTCTAATTTACATGAACCATCTCTGACCAACAGGAAGAGAGATATTTTGGTTTGAATGTGGATTTTCTGAAGAATTTTCTCTCCCTCTCTCTGTGTCTGTGTGTGTGTGAGGGGAGGGGGGGATTTGACCATTGCTTTTATATTGTTAATCAAGGTTTCAGGGGCTTTTGGGGTCCTTAACGTGCTCAAAAACTCTTGAAACTTTGCACACAGGTCAGAACCCACGGCCATCAGGGCCGGGCTGAAGCTGGTACCCGGGTGTGGCTGGGGGGCTCAACAGCGCCCCCTTCAACGGGGTTCTAAAACTTGATCCATATATCAAACACGCTCGCATGAATTAATATGAAACTCGGTACACATATAGATCTCATCGGGCTGAACAACTTTACCCCAGTCAAGTTTTACGCCAGCCCAACAGGAAGTCGGCTATTATGGGTTGTTTGGAAAACGCTTGCTGTGGAATGTGAAATACTCCTCCTAGAAAATTCACCGTGTCCCCTTCAAACTCGGTGGGCATGTAGTCAAGACTTTGAGGATGCTAAATTGCGGACGGATTTTTGATATCTCGAACGGTTTGGCTGTGGCGAGGAATCGAATTTATGGCGAGAAAAGAGAAACACGGAAGTGGAATAACTTCTGCATACATTAACTGATCTTGATGAAACTTCAGCAGTGTGTTCGTGGTAAGAGGCCGATCAGATGGATGTAGCTATTGTGAGTCAAAGTTATAGCGCCACCAACTGGCAGCAGGAAGTGTGTCACTTTCAACATGCTTTTGACAAAAGTGGGGGGGCTACTTTTAACTACAGTAAAGAAAAAATAGTTTGTATATTGTTCTCATCAAGCCGGACAACTTTCTAATTTACATTCAATAGCTCTGGCCATCAGGAAGTCAGATATTTTGGTCTGAATGTGAATTTTTTTGCAAAATCAGCCTCTGAATTTTTAGCCACTCCTCTTAAACTATTTATTTTATTCGTACCAAACTTTTTCAACATGATGAAACTACATTAAATATGCTAAATTGTGAATGGATAATAAATATCTCAAACGGTTTTGCTATGGCGAGGGATTAAAGTAAAAATCTTCTAAAAATGTAATTATATACCATTTATTTCTATATAAAAGTATACAAATATCACAACTAAACCCATTTTATTCTGTTTTTGCAATTCAAGAAGAATGAAAAAGTTAAAAACAGGCTATTTAGTGCTATTTGGTTCAACAAAAAAGCAAACATAGGGCTATACTGCCCTCTTGTGTCCAAAAGGACATCAAAATAGTATATAAAACTTTTTACCAGGTTGGCCAATATTGTATTTAAATATACATTTATTAGGTATGTGTCTGAGGATATTTTCCCACCGGTTAATCGATGTGTGACACGAGTGGGTGCTTTTAAATCGCTAATATAATAGTGAAAGAAAAATAATGATAATGTTGCACACACAAATCACACACATGTGGGAAAGAATGATGCTTTTAAACAACACTAAACCGCCATTAGGTGTCGCCAGGCATCCATCTTAATAAGCGAGTCATTGATTCATTCGTTCAAACGATTCGTTCAAATGAGTCGATCATGATTAAGACAGATGTTTATGGATTGATCATTCAATCTTTGAGTCAACCGATTCGTTAAAAATGCTGAATCGTTCAGTTATGAGAAAACACGTGATGCGTGATGGTTCTGCCGTGATCTTTGTTTAACTATTTTCGCTGCTGAAACAGAACAAAAACAGTCAACATTGCATCTAAAATGTAAGTGACTTAATTGTAACTGTTTATTAACCTGTTGTATGAAATCTAGGGGTGGGAGAAAAAATTGATTCTTAGATGCATCGCGATGCGGACGTGGACGATTCTGAATCGATTCACAAATGTCAAAAAATCGATTCTCTAAAAAAATATTTTTCTAATAACGTAATATTGACGGAAGGCAAAAGGCGGAACTCTAAGCGGACGTGCGTGCAGTCTGTGGCGCGCACATAACAGAGAAGTTTCTTCTGCTCACCAAGGCTGCATTTATTTGATTAAAAATACAAACAAAAACAGTAATATTGTAAAATAGTATTCCAATTTAAAACAGCTGCTTTCTATTTTAATATATTTTAAACTGTTATTTATTCCTGTGATCAAAGCTGAGTTTTCAGCATCATTACTCCAGTCGTCACTGTCACATGATCCTTCAGAAATTATTCTAATATGATGATTGATACTCAAGAAACATTCATTATTATTTTAAATGTCGAAAACAGTTGTGTACAGTCTTTGATGAATAGAAAGTTCAAAAGAACAGCATTTATCTGAAATCTAAAGCTTTTGTAACGTTAAACACTACCGCTCAAAAGTTTGTGGTTAGTAATAATTAAAATTTTATTTTTGGGGGAAAGAAATAAAATAAATCAGTACTTTTATTTATGAAGGATGAGTTAAACTGATCAACAGTTACAGTAAAGACATTTATAATGTTAAAAATATATATATTTGAAATATATGCTGTTCTTTTGAACTTTACATTCATCAAAGCATTTTGAAAAAAAAAAAATCTGTACACAACTGTTTTCAACATTGAAAATAATAATGAATATTTATTGAGCATCAATCATCATATTAGTATGATTTCTGAAGGATCATGTGACACTGAAGACTGGAGTAATGATGTTGAAAACTCAACTTTGATCACAGAAATGAATTACTATGTAAAATATTTTAAAATTGAAAACAGCTGTTTTAAATTGGAATAATATTTCACAATATTACTTTTTTTGTTTGTATTTTTAATCAATAAATGCAGCCTTGGTGAGCAGAAGAGACTTCTCCTAAAAACATTAAAAATCTTACTGACCCCAAACTTTTGAACAATAATATATATATATATATATATATATATATATATATATATATATATATATATATATAAATATAGCTGCGAGCAGCGATGGAGGGCCAAAGCCGGCGGTACCGCCATCCCGGTGCCGGGGTTGCGGTGCCACCGGCTTGGGCCCGTAATCGCTGCTCGCAGCTATATTTATTATTATTATTATTATTTTGTCAACCTTTCGGGCACTTTTGGGGCTCTTAACATGCTCGAAAACTCTTGAAATTTTGCACACACGTCAGAACCCGCGGCCATCAGGGCCGGACTGAAGCTGGTACCCGGGCGTGGCAGGGGGGCTCGACAGCGCCCCCTGGAACGGGATCCGAACACGTGTCCATAAATCAAACACGCTTGCATGTAATAATATGAAACTCGGTACACATATAGATCTCATCGGGCCGAACAACTTTCGTGCTCTAAGTTTTACGCCAACCAAACAGGAAGTTGGCTATTTAGCGTTGTTTGGAAACGCATGCTGTGGAATTTAATGTACTCCTCCTAGGGAATTCATCGATTCGCCTCCAAACTCGGTGTGCATGAAGTCAAGACATTGAGGATGCTAAATTGCGGACGGATTTTTGATATCTCGAACGGTTTGGCCGTGGCGAGGAAACAAATTTATGGCGAAAAAATGAAACAGGAAGTGTGTTATAACTTCTGCATACATTAACTGATCTTGATGAAACTTCAGCAGTGTGTTTGTTGTAAGAGGCCGATCGCACAGATGTGACTATTGTGAGTCAAAGTTATAGCGCCACCAACAGGCAGCAGGAAGTACATCACTTTCAAAATGCTTTGAAATCAGTGTCTTATTTTTACCCGATTTGCTTCAAACTTTATGTGTACAATGTAGACACACGGCAGATGTAAACCTGTGAAAGGATTATTGATATCTTAGATACTGTTGCCGTGGCAACGCATCAAACTTTAATATTCTTTTTTGATGCTTTTGAGACTCTTAACATACTTGAAATTGCATGAAACTCAACAGACACATCACATTTATTAGCCAGTAGACATGTGCAAAGTTTCAGAAACGGGCGTGGTGGAATGGCTCAGTAGCGCCACCTTTAGTCAAAAATGGGGGCTTAGTTTTTCCTAGAATCACAAAACTTGGTATGTGTATTGTTCTCATCAAGACGGACAACTTTCTAATTTACATGAACCATCTCCGACCAACAGGAAGAGAGATATTTTGGTTTGAATGTGGATTTTCTGAAGAATTTTCTCTCCCTCTCTCTGTGTCTCTGTGTGTGTGAGGGGAGGGGGGGATTTGACTATTGCTTTTATATTGTTAATCAAGGTTTCAGGGGCTTTTGGGGTCCTTAACGTGCTCAAAAACTCTTGAAACTTTGCACACAGGTCAGAACCCACGGCCATCAGGGCCGGGCTGAAGCTGGTACCCGGGCGTGGCTGGGGGGCTCAACAGCGCCCCCTTGAACGGGGTTCTAAAACTTGATCCATATATCAAACACGCTCGCATGAATTAATATGAAACTCGGTACACATATAGATCTCATCGGGCCGAACAACTTTACCCCGGTCAAGTTTTACGCCAGCCCAACAGGAAGTCGGCTATTATGGGTTGTTTGGAAAACGCTTGCTGTGGAATGTGAAATACTCCTCCTAGAAAATTCACCGTGTCCCCTTCAAACTCGGTGTGCATGTAGTCAAGACTTTGAGGATGCTAAATTGCGGACGGATTTTTGATATCTCGAACGGTTTGGCCGTGGCGAGGAATCGAATTTATGGCGAGAAAAGAGAAACACGGAAGTGGAATAACTTCTGCATACATTAACTGATCTTGATGAAACTTCAGCAGTGTGTTCGTGGTAAGAGGCCGATCAGATGGATGTAGCTATTGTGAGTCAAAGTTATAGCGCCACCAACTGGCAGCAGGAAGTGTGTCACTTTCAACATGCTTTTGACAAAAGTGGGGGGGTTAGTTTTAACTACAGTAAAGAAAAAATAGTTTGTATATTGTTCTCATCAAGCCGGACAACTTTCTAATTTACATTCAATAGCTCTGGCCATCAGGAAGTCAGATATTTTGGTCTGAATGTGAATTTTTTTGCAAAATCAGCCTCTGAATTTTTTGCCACTCCTCTTAAACTATTTATTTTATTCGTACCAAACTTTTTCAACATGATGAAACTACATTAAATATGCTAAATTGTGAATGGATAATAAATATCTCAAACGGTTTTGCTATGGCGAGGGATTAAAGTAATGTCCAAAAAGGAAACACAAAAAATCTTCTAAAAATGTAATTATATACCATTTATTTCTATATAAAAGTATACAAATATCACAACTAAACCCATTTTATTCTGTTTTTGCAATTCAAGAAGAATGAAAAAGTTAAAAACAGGCTATTTAGTGCTATTTGGTTCAACAAAAAAGCAAACATAGGGCTATACTGCCCTCTTGTGTCCAAAAGGACATCAAAATAGTATATAAAACTTTTTACCAGGTAGGCCAATATTGTATTTAAATATACATTTATTAGGTATGTGTCTGAGGATATTTTCCCACCGGTTAATCGACGTGTGACACGAGTGGGTGCTTTTAAATCGCTAATATAAAAGTGAAAGTAAAAAAACGGACGTCCGCACGGACATTGATAATGGTGCACGTTGGAAAGAATGATACTTTTAAACATAACACTAAACCGCCATTAGGTGTCGCCAGGCGACCATCTTAATGAGCGAGTCATTGATTACTTTTTCTTAAGTAAAACGAAACCAATTTTTGGTGATTCGAAAAACTTTTAAAATAAGTCTCAGAGTGATTTTTCCTAGAGATATCTTTACTTTGTTATAGTTAAGATATTAATACTAAGCAAAAGCCCAGTGAAACGGACCCCGGACTGAACTGGATCGGACACCGCCGAGGACCCTGAAGCCATTTATAACATCTTTAACCAGCAGGTAAGGACAATCTTTGATTGAAATAGGTTATGGGATTGTTATAGAAGGATTCGGATGTTACAGCGGTATAGAAACACAACATGGCGCCCAAACGTGTGGGGCATTTTGCTAGTAGGGGAAATTAAAAGACAATTGTTCAGGAATAATAACAGGTATAGGTGCAAAGTCCACATACCACGGCCACTGTTGGTGTTCATAGTTCAGAGAAACTAAGATTGAACACAGTTCACTCGCAGAGTTCAAGGGAACTGAGTGAAAATCAGCGCGTGCAGGCTCATATGAAGACCTGTTATGACAGACAAAAAACTCGAAGCCCAAGAGAGAAGGGTGAGTTAGTCTAGAGAGATAAACCGGTTTTGAGTGAACCCAAACACTTGCAGAAAATAAGGGATTGAGTGAACCCAAACACTTGCAGAAAATAAGGGATTGAGTGAACCCAAACACTTGCAGAAAATAAGGGATTTGAGTGAACCCAAACACTTGCAGAAAATAAGGGACATATAGATTTGTGAAGAGTTGCATCACTTGTATGTAACACATGGGTGTCTAAGTTTTCAGTGCATGCTTTCAGCACGGCTCGAACGCTGCTCCCTTCGGGTTGTGTTGTTGGTGGGCATTGGTTTCTTAGCCACACATGTCACAAGGAAGTGCGGGCAGGCACTTCTGATAAATCTAAGAACAGCACCAGATTCGGTGTAAGTGAAGTAAAGCCAGTGAATCCAAACACTTGTAAAAAATAGGAAGTTTGAAGTGAATCCTAACACTTTAGAAAAAAAAAAAAAATGGAGAACCGAATGGTGACTATAGATTTAGTTGCTAGTGACACTGTAGGAAAGTTGGAATGGTCTGACTCTACTAAGTGTAAATGTGGCTTTAGAAATATACCCTGGCAAGAGGTCAGAGAGGCTGCGCCAGTGGTAAATTTAAGGGTAAAGGAAGGAGCAGAGGCTCCAAACTTCATCTACTCCAATAAAGGAGGCAATGATGAAAACCCCAAAGTACGAGTCTTTAATTCAGTAGGGAAAGAGGTAAAAGGTATACCAACGAAAAGTTGGGCCACCCTAGCTGGAGATGGCTCTGAGGAAGAATCAGACAAAGGCTCGGTAGCTTTTAGTATAATCTCTCAAGAAGAGATGGGTACGAATTTTACCGAACCTGACGCACCACTCTATGAAGACCCTGAAAGCCCGTATGAAGAAGCAATAGCAGAGGTCGAAGGACCCCTCAGGTTATATTTTGCGAAGGGAGCAAATTTAGTTGTTCTAAAAGCAGGACCTTTACAGTTTGAAGAAGAGGCAGACGCTCTGGTTAATGCCTCTAACAAGCATCCCAGTCGGCGTTGCAGCAGCCTTTTTAAGACAGGCAGGACGAAAGTTTCAAGACGAGTCAGACAAGTTAATGCAACGTAGAAAAACCTCTCTCCATACTGGAGATATCCTCCTACAAAAAATAGGAGGACCGAATGGCAAACCAGTAATACATGCAATAGGGTATAAGAGAGGTAATGGCCATGACCTCGAAGAGGAATTACAAGCTTTAATAGCCCTAGACATTTTAATAGACAAAATCTGTGCCTGTGCTAGAGATTATAAGTATCGTGTGATAGCCATGCCGATAATATCCGGAGAAGAGTTCGGATTTAATGAAGTTAAATTAGGTGCATACCTTGTAACTGCACTGTTAAGAAAGGCGAGCCAGACTAGCTGGCCTAAAACATGGATGATCTGTCACCCTGACTCAGCAGTGCTAAAAAACGTAGAAAAAACTGGTGAATCAAAATGAAGCAGCGGGCGAAGGGGGATCAGATCAAAGAACAGGACGGGGTCATATAGCGAACGAGCTTAGGACGGAAGGCCCAGAATGCGGAAAAGACCCGGAATGGCCAGCATTAAGGCGAACAGTCACCTCCCGAGGTGCAAAAGACCCGGTTGAAAATCCCTTCCCCAAATTAAAGCTCGGTAAGAGCTATGAGACCTTCAGAATAGGTAAGGGATCGTACCGACCCACTCATGCGAAAAGTAGAAAGAAAGAAACTCTTTTAGAAAAAAGAGACATGTGGGATACTGAATATGCACCAGGCATTACCTGTGGCCAGGTTTGGTGTCTGCTCAATGGCGGTGACGCAGAGGAAATTCTTGCAGACACCCGATTAACTCAAAGGGCTAAAAGGGCCATATTAGCACAAAAAGATCTAACAAACAAGGCAGCCCTAGAGAGAATTATCAAAGGAAGTGTAGGTGATTCATGGTATGATCAGTATTACTCTGATGTGGGTACAGAGAGTGATAATGATAGTGAAGATGATTCACCTAGTGACTCAGATAGCGAGGAACCGACAGATAAAGAATCACAAGTACCAAATAGGGTTGAAGGTGCGAGGGCGGATACCCCCGCTCGAAAGCCACAGGTTCCTCGACAGTGGCGGTTCAGAGATGAAACCATTGACACAGACAATCAGTATGATTTAGAAAGGGATTGTCCTGCTGAAGTGCATGAGTTAAATCAGCACTTGGAAGCTCTGCATCTGGGAACACCAGGACAGAGGCCTAAAATTACCAGTGGTTTAGGGCGGTCCTCCCAGTCACCAGAAGTTAATTCAGTAAGAACTAGAGCCACCTTGGAGGACCTTTTAAAGCGCGACCAGGAGATGCGCATGCTTAAAAAAGCAAAGCTAAAAAACACCACGGTAAAAGGAAAGGTTAGAGAGATAGTTCGTTATGGAGAACAGATGGGAATAACAGGTGAATCCATAGATTCACATATTTTGGCTGAATTTGGAATTCATGGGGGAAGAAAATTAGCTCAAACGTTAGAAGGATTGATCCCGACAGATAAAGAGGAGTTAGAGCAAAAGCAGTTCGAGGAAAAGTGGGCCGCTGTAGGAGCCCTGTCCGCATGCCAGGAAATGGCACAAAAGGGCGTCGAGGGGCTATTGCGACACATATTTAGGGGGGTGAAGAATAATGCTCTTACTGGAGCCAGAGAATTCCTCTTATATGGCCCTGAGACGGTACCAGAGGAGCTAGAAAAAGCCCTGATCAGATATGATCGTAGAACCGAACTAATTCAGGCAGAAAAAGGTAAACCAAGTAACAAGCAGCATCCATCAAAAACTCAGACCCGGAGGTCAGAGCGTGAAAGGAAGCCGTATAACCGGCATGAGCCAGAGAGAATAATAATAATAATAATTCGTTACATTTATATAGCGCTTTTTCTGAGACCTCAAAGCGCTTTACATATGGAAGGGGGAAATCTCCTCAACCACCACCAATGTGCAGCATCCACTTGGATGATGCGACGGCAGCCATATTGCGCCAGAACGCCCACCACACACCAGCTTACTGGTGGAGAGGAGACAGTGATGAAGCCAATCAGTGTATGGGGATGATTAGAGAAGGCCCGCACTACCCCATGCTCCCAAAATCGATCAGAAAAGGTATCGAGGAGAAAATTATTATCGTAGAAGCATGAATCGGGAAGGTGACAGGTACAGAGATCGATCGAGACCCAACCTGAATAGGGGTGAGAACAGCAAAGAGAGGGGGACATATATCAGTCCCGAAACATGGGATAAACTTAGCCACGAAGAAAGGGCACGATTGAGAAAAGACAGAGAAAAGACCAAACCGGCTGCTAAAGTAGGCAGAGTTAAAGTTGAAAAAGCCTAAAGTAACACAGAAGTTAGAGATGAAAATTCTAGGAAACAAAAACCCAAGAAGAAGAAGAGAGCAGATCCTGAAGACTAGGAAGACTAGGAAGAAGCGGGCCCCCTAAAGACGGCCCTACTAAAAACAGTAGAAAAAGATAAACGACTATACAAAGTTTACGACGATACCACATTCCGTGTAGACACAGGGGCCGATATTAGTGTAATTAAACCTTCAGAAAACCATGGAGAATTGATTGACATGATAACTGTTGAGGATTTTGATGGTCGTGTACGTGACAAACGCGTTTGGAAGAAAAAGAAAATAGACGTGGTAATAGGAAGTGACAATTTGCTTTGCCCAGATGACCTAGTGAAAATAGGAAAATTGGGGGTGGTGAATCAAGATGAGGAAATACAAAGAATTGTAAAAAATTCAGATCTAAAAGATAAAGGGGGGCTGGAAATGCTTTTGAAAAAGTATTTGCCCTATTACTCAAAGAGTAAAAATGATTGTGGGAAGGTTCAATCGAATTATGAACATATAATTCACGGAGGAATCCCACCGCCACAGAGGCAATATAAAATTAATAGCAAAGCTGAAAAAGAAATCGGCGAAACTATTAAAGAACTGACAGATAGACTAGCACGAGGAGTAAGTTAGAGGAGTTGTTAAATTCCAGTCCTCCAAAATCCAAAAAGCAACTACAATCACTGCTAGGGACGCTGAATTACATCAGAGAATTAATTCCCAAGTATTCTAGGGAGGCCAAAGTGCTATATCAGGGCACAAAGGAAGGAAAATGGCAGTGGACTGATGAGATGGAGTCAGCCAGATTAAAACTGATAAGAATGGCGTTAGACAGCGGAGAATTGGAACGACGTGATGAAACTGTTCCATTAATCGTTGAGGTGAAAGAGGCAGAAGACGAAGTCGCACTCACATTATCGAATAGAGACGGAAAAGCACCTATAGCCTTCTTAACTCATACGTAAGAGCCTGCTATGATAAAGTATGAGGAGAATGGGCCAGAGAGAGTGCTAGCGGCAGTGACAAAGAGACTATTGCAGCTTAAAACAGTAGCAAAAGAACAACTTATTGAGATATAATCGCAAGCAGGAGAATTAACCAGGCTGAAAAAGAATCTAGTGATGAATCAGGCAAGAATTCATTCCCAAAGATGGGATCAATGGAACTTGATTCTAAGTGACAATCAGTTAGAATGGAAAATGATCAAACTAAAAAGGAAAGAAAAATGACCAAATACCATGACACCAGCACCTGCCAGAGTATTTCACAGATGGAAGCGAAAAGGCAGGAAGAGTAAAATGGGGATATTTGATTAAAAAAGGATGGTCAGTTAGTAACTTCCCAAAGCAGGGAAAATTCAAGGAACGGCCCAATTGGCTGAGGTCACTGCAGTGCAGGAAGCTCTTGAAAAGGCAGTAGAATTAGGACATAAGGAAATTGTCCTAACGTGCGACTCAGAATACGTTGCGGACGGTTTAAACAAAGAGATTGAAATTTGGAAGGCCAATGGTTTCCATAACGCGCGTAATAAGCCTATGCCACACAAAGAACAATGGGAAAATATTTATGAGCTTATGCAGAAAGTTACAGTACACTGCTATCATCAGGTCAGCCATACAAAACAGGAAAGTGAAGCCGCCCAAGGGAACAGAGAAATCGATAAATTCATAGGAACGGTTAAACTTCAGGAAGTCACCGAGCTATTTGAAAAAATGCACAATGAATTAAACCATCCTAGTTATAACATGATTCAAATGGAACTTAGATTGAGAAATCTAAACATCCCAAATTGGAGAATGAGGTATAGGGAAGTGAAAAAGGAATGCAAAATATGCAGGAAATTTATGACGGCTAAAGGAGCAAAGGACAGTGAACTTCCTAAAGAATACAGAGGTCAAGAAGTCAGTGTGGACTTCGCTGGCCCTCTTCGTCCAAAAACGAAACTGGGGAATTGTTACTTCCTCTTGGCAATCGACAATTTTTCTAAGAAAAAGATGATTTGGCCAATGCGTGCCGCGCTGGAGAAAAACGTAGTTGAATGTTTAAAAGAATGGATCAAATGGGAAGGAAAAATGGAATCCATTAGAGCAGATGGCGCGCACAACATTAGTGGGAAGCTAATGGAAGATTTTTGCAAAGAAAACAAAATAATACTAACCAAGAGTATCCCTTATCGCCCAGAAACGAATTCGATTGCCGAGAGGGCTATTAGAGAAGTGAAAGAGTATTTTAGCAAGAATGAGGAACTCGGGGAATGGGATACAATAATTGATCAATGTCTTCTACATCTCAACAGATGTGATCACGTGACACCAAAAGAAAAGGAGGTTAAGAGCAACCCGAGGTTCAAATCTGGAGACCGTGTGATAATCTCTAGACGGAAAAGGTAGGGAGATTCTACCAGGGTTTAGGAACGGTAGACACGGTGAAATCTGTAACTGGATCAAACACAGTGGAGTTAGAAAATAACGGAATCCAATCAAATAAAGATCTAGTTAAGAAGTAGTAATGGAGGAAATAATTCGGGTCACCAGTAGGAGGGGTCTGATTAGAGTGGAGCATAGTCAACATGGTTCGAAAGCCATGTTATGGTTGGAACCGGAACTACAACGGGTGTTGGGTTTCACAGGAAAAGAAGCCACGCCTGTGGAGATCCGAGTTCGCCCATACATGTGTGTGATCTGTGATAAGGCGGTGGCCATGCCCTCTCTTGCCCCAGATGAAAAGAAATCTATGGGTGCAGAGTGGCTGGTCAATGAGCATAGCCACATTGAGATAGGAGGGATCCTAATATGTAGGAATTGTTGGCCAAGGCATCCAAAACTCCGGATTGATTCGTACAGAGTGTCCGGGGGTACAGCGGAGAGATGTAGCTGTACATGGAATGGAGAGAACAGCTGGACTTGCGTGGTATGTGGCACTAGGGACAGGACACTAATGTTGTCCAGGTCCGTATGGGAAGTCATAAGAGTTATGAAACCCATAGGACTATTCCAAGAGGGAATAGTCACCAGGTTTTCCAGACACCCCTGGGTGGGGATGAGGAAGCATGAGAGAATAGCTTTTCTGGAAACCAGAATCCCTATTTTCCCCAGCGATGATAGGGAAATTAGAAACCAAGCGCTGCGAGAGAGGGAAGCGTTGGTTGGAGAAATACTGGATAAGGATCGTGAGAGCGATTTGTCTCTAGCCGATCTGGAATCCACGAGATGGAGCCTCATGCTGTGGCAGGTACCCATACTCGGCTGTTTTCCAGAAGTAGAGATGACAAGAGACTCTTCGGGGAAACTAGCCTGGGTCTATGTCAAGCGAGGCCAGGAGTGGCGAGTAAGAACCTGGGGTTCCCTAGCCATGGAGTTAGCACAGGAAAGTGGATGGGAAGATAGCCCTAACTATAATAAGGATTATAGGGGAACCCTTTCTAGGTCAAATGTGACGAAAGAAAAAAGACAGTCAAGAAGGAAAGAGAAGTTTGTGGAACTGGAGGTAGCACCAGTCAAAGACATGAAAGAGCACAAAGTTTGGCGAGCTGATGAACAGAACTTTTGTGTGGGGAGCTATTATGGGGACGACCAATTAACAGAAGTCCCAGAGAAACAGTTCAAGATAGTGATGCATTTAAAAATAAATGTGTTGACCTGTGCACACCCCGACTTTAACTGGATCGGGGGAATTGAAGCTGAATTGCATGAGAAACAACCTGAAGTGAAAGTGATAAAGAAAGGTCTGTTTCGGCGGGCCAAAAGGCTCGTAGAGCCTAAGAACTAACCTCTAATTACAGGAAAATGAGGAAGGCGAAGTCGTTGGACGTCCTGACTGAAGAGCTGGAGGGAGCAAGAGAAAATATCAGGAGGTTGAAACGGCAACGAAATCGCTGGACATGGATAAGTACAATTTTTATGGGTATTATTAGGATTGGGAATACTTATTTTGGCCATAGTACGAGTAAGCTATATATTACAATGGGAAATATTAACCGGACAAGTAATATTAGCGCAAGTTCAAGTAGACAGAGAAAATGTCTCTGGATTTGATTTAACTGTATTCGCTACAAGGGAAAAGAATAAAAGTAAAATAGAAAATGATAAATATTTCTGGAAGTGGTTAAATGGTAACCTAAAGGACAAGGATCAGGACCATGAGGTGCTGTATTATTTGGTTAGAATACCAAAAGTTAAAATTAAGTGCACAGTAAAGATGAAGCGCTGGTACAGTAAAGAAGTAGAGATCTATGAAACTAACAGTTACATTACAGATCATTACGGAAATGAGACGCTTAAATATTTCATTGGTTCAACGAGTAGAACTAGCTCTAATGAGGAGCTAGGGGGATGTTGGATATTTAAAATGAATAGAAAATTTAATCCGTGGAAAATAGGTCAATGTAAAAATAAAGGGACTGTTATAAGACGAGAGAGAAGAAGTATAGTGCTGAATAAGGGAAAATATGAACAAGCAGTGGAAAAGAATGTGATGGAATGGATTAAATCTAGTAGACTTTTAAATCCCATAGGGGAATTTGTCCTACTAAGTACAACTCACGGTCGCTATTTAAAATCGCAGTTGTCTCCCAGTATGGATAATCGACTCGGGATGGAGTTAGTAGAAGCTGAGAGACTTTCCGCAACAAAAATTTATCTAGAACTCAATGAGACCATTCCATGGATATGGCGAAAAAGACTGAAATTACCCAGGGTTAAATATAATTATAAGAAGGAACTATGGGAGGTAGATAACAAACGGAAAGATACCGAAGTATATTTGATCAAAATGGTAATTGATGAATCCTTAGAAACGGAAGAGGATATTAAGAATCATTACGAAGGAAAAATGAGGGCAATGGATAAATGTATCCGGCTAACGATTAGTAAGAGAGACCACAAAGCTAAGTATCGGTATAACAAAAATGGCTATAATGATTTTTCGTACTCTAGTTTCTGCGATAAAAGAGGGGAACTTATGGATTGTAATGACCTAATGAATGGTACCAATCCGATAACAGGAAATCGAACAAGTAATATTCTTAGCATAAAAAGGAAATTATTATTGAAAAGAGTGGGTATGACCAAGCGGAAAGAAGAGGATGGTAAGTATAGGATGAAATTAATCTTTCATGATGATGACATGATGGGCTTAATCGGAAAGGAGTGTGGTGAGTTAATCAAACAATGTTCGAGTGGACATGACTATATAACTATTAATCAGATGTTATCTGTATTATGTTACTGGCCTAATGGAATCATGCCATTACCATGGACTTTAGTTAGAGATAATCTGTCCGACATTTATGAGATGTCATATGGGCCAGGCGGAGTCATCAGAACCGTAGATAGAAAATTACAGTGGAAGGTATTCCATGTTCCTGCTAGAATAGACGAGAATATATTCATCCGATATGACTTGGAACGAGAAAGCCCACTAAAGTTAGCTAATTTAGAGGCAATTGCTCTGGATGACTTAGATCAATTAATATCCAGAAAAAGTTGGAAGAAGCTGTGGTGTAAGGGTATGGACAATAATTACTATCTAGGTATGGACTGGATGAAAAGAACTATTTGTAAACGTAGTATTGAAATTATTGGAGCAGATAGCTATCCCAGGTGGTACGACGAACCAAAGGTATTTTTTGAAACAGGAATACAAGGGGTAGTTAACGCAACGACAGCCGTTGTTAATTTCGTAACAAAAGACATATGGGAATGGATAATCAGCTTCTTAATTGATATGGGATGGTATGTTTTGTACTGTGCATTGGGGATTTTGGGGCTGATGTTAATTCTCATTATAGTGAAGTGTTCATGTAATGCTTTAGGAAGACGGATTTGTTCGAGAAGTGACAAGATGGATCAGTTAGCAGTCTTAGAAAAGTTGGTAAACTTGCAAGGCTCGCATTTGAAAAAAAAGAGGACCCTTTCTGAGAAATCGTTGCTGTAGCAACATGCAGAGGGGGTGGCCCGGAAACCTGTGACTGACAGGCGGAGTCACAAGAGTATATAGGTTAGACAGCTGTGTAGGTCAGACATAGAGGAAAGTTAAACTTCACTCTGCATTTCCTGAAGATAAGAAGTAGAAGGGGAACCAATTACTTATTTCATTAAGAAAAATTAAGAGCAAGAATTGTTCCAGTAAGACCAACAGAGATCTAAATTGATAAATCATTAACATGGCATCCAACGGGACAAAGAACGAGACTTCAATTGGGATCGCCGACGAGGCTGAGAGTTTCCCAGGAACCTCTAGTAGCTCGTTTGCGCAGGTCAGTGAATTTGCTATTTATTTTGTATGGATGCTTTTAAATGGTTACAACCAAAATCTCTGTTGGCACCTGTTAATTTCTGCACTCCAAATTGGAAGAATATTTATGATCGGCAAATTAAGCAAACTGATACTAGTTTGTGATATGTTGATTATTTCGGATGGATGGTCTAAATTATTGGAAATGCGAGGAGCCGTAGCTCTCAATCTATTGAGTGGGGGTAAACTAGCAATCGACATAACCATGAAAATAATTAAAAAACCTGAAATTACCCTATGGTGCGAGATAGCAATGATCGCAGTAACAACAATGTATCTTACTGGATTATTGATATTTCGACATGGAAAAGAATCCCGGTTGTGGATCTTGGTAGGAGCATTAACCATGAGTATTTTTACTTTGGGAATTTTTATTCCCAGCGAAAATGTTTTGTTATTAGGAATTATAATTCTTTTTCATAGATGGAATAAAATGAAAAAGCCGATCAGACTTTGCAAAGACTGTTGGAACAATCTTAAATCTGTAGGTCCTAATTAAATGTCTACCCAAATTTCAGGAGCTGACACGTCAGATTGAAATTTTGGAGAACAGACGACTTAGCGAAAACGAACATGACATTCAGAATACAACGGAGAGAAATCTCCGTGAAGATAATTGTGATGAGTGTGGGAGATCAATAAGACGAGTGTACTTTGAATTAATTAACGGTCAAAGATGGTGTGGATTTTGTATAAATGACCGAGACAAAATTGTACAGAATGGGTTCCATGGCGAAACAAGGAGTTGGGATTTTGTAACGAGTATGAGTGTGCGAGAAGGCCTTTGTTTAAAAGATGAGTTGAAATTACATGGCTTCTCAGAAATTATATTGGGAATGGATAGATTTAGACGATATGTGCTTCCCCCTTGGTTGCAATTATGTATTCCTGGAAGACAGTGGGTATCGATCTCTGAAAACGATGGGAGATCTAAATGTACTTTCCAAATTGTAGAATTTCTGGATGGTAAAGAACTCACAATTTGGGATGGGGTTGCATTAAGACAAACAACAATGTCTGTGGGATCGGGTGTTTATGGATTGGCGTTTATTGATTAATCGTGTGTATTCTATAGATGCCTCAGGTGCTGATCCAGGAGACCGGAGGCCAGTTGGCTGGAGAGACCTTCGAGCTGTTTCTAACCCGGGCGAAATCCCGACCGGAGACGGCAGAGAGGGTATGGTTCTCAAAGGCGGTAATGAGGCTCTGTGTGAATCGCGACGACAAAAATGATAACTATATCCATGAGGCTCCCAGATACCAGGACCCTAAATTTAAATGGTCTAACAATCGTTTTTATGAAGTAACTTTGATTAGACGTAAGAGAAATTTATTTGATTTATATGTTGAACAGGAATACCAAAGTGTAAAAAAGGGTACTGTTGTGATGTTTAACTGTCCTCTTGACAGATTACCAAAAACAGCACAATTCACTAGAGGTCTTTACCATAAGATTTCAAGAGAGGGTGTTGTGTTGCTAGATTCTAATATGAAATCTTCTGATAAATCCCTTAAATTGGAACCTCTCCTAAATGATTTACATGTTTCAGGAACTGACAGTGTCTCCAAAGTAACTGATAAAATTGAAATATCTATGGACGATCTTTTAGTTGCACAACTACAGAAGGACCACGCCAGAAAACTTCATAAAGCTAAGAAAACAGAGAGGAGGAAGAAGAAGGACCCAACATCCACGGAACGAGCTGACATATCAAAGTCGACGAATAATGAGGATTCTCCGACAGATGGAGAAATTGCATAAAAGATTACTTAGTATTGTAAGGGGAGTTATGTTAGAGAATCAGTTTAAATGTCCAAATTGTGAAATATCCTGTTTACAGGAGAAGTTTGAATTGCTCGATGCAAACTTGCCCTGTGATAACGTTTTGTAGTTTAAGTGTCATTGCTTGCAAAAGAAGCTTGCAACGCTAGATGCATGTTGCAAGCTTGCTTTGCAACCACAGTGTTTGTGGTTTTCTTTGATCTCTCTGAGTGAGTTCAGTGGAACAACAGGTGTTAAGGCTATGCCCGCTTAGTTGACCTTTAACACAGTTCAAGAAGATGGAAAGATGCCTCCCCACAGTTAGAGATGAGGCGAGAAGCGAGCTGTGGTTTTAACACCTGCAGGCCAAGTAACGGTCAAAATGTATATTAAGCTTTTTAGCGTAGGTGGTGCGGATGAGATAACCTATACACGCATGCTTATTGCATAACAGCTTTAAGGTCATGGAAAATTCCAGATCAATTGTTTTATTCTTCTAAGAATTGCTTCATTGTAAGGGACAGCCCTAAATGCTTAAGACGGCCCCCCATCAAACCATATAAAAGGTTTTGTTTCCAGTTGCTCGGGGCCGCAATTCGAGGTGAAGACCTATACGCATTTCTGTTATTTTTTCCTTTTTGAATTTATTGTCTTTGTATTGTTCTGAAACTTTTTCTTAAGTAAAACGAAACCAATTTTTGGTGATTCGAAAAACTTTTAAAATAAGTCTCAGAGTGATTTTTCCTAGAGATATCTTTACTTTGTTATAGTTAAGATATTAATACTAAGCAAAAGCCCAGTGAAACGGACCCCGGACTGAACTGGATCGGACACCGCCGAGGACCCTGAAGCCATTTATAACATCTTTAACCAGCAGGTAAGGACAATCTTTGATTGAAATAGGTTATGGGATTGTTATAGAAGGATTCGGATGTTACAGCGGTATAGAAACACAACAATGGACAGGACACGTAAACAAAATACAAGACTAAACGAATAACGAAAATGAGGGAGAGGATGAAAGAGAGTTCGGACAATGAGAGAGATGAGAGAAAGTGAAACTAAACATGTGTGATCAAAGAAGGATCACAGTTAGGCAAAATCACAGGCAGTGTAACCTTGAGAGACAACAAGGAATCAAAACACATTAAAAGTTCAATAAACTTATCTTGCAAAATGGTTCTCTTTGTTGCTGAAGAAGAGCTCCTTTTAGAGCGGGGCGTGTTTCCTCGTGTCTTTGGTGCGAGCAGACTCGCGCGAAGTTTAAAGGTTCACAGAAACGTGAAGTTGCCAGAAACATGATTCAGAGTTCATTTCCCTTTGTGGAGGGAGAAACGAATATGAAAATAAAACTTAGTAAAGAAAATAAAATGGCGATGAGGACTCCCTAGGAGCCATGGAGCCAGGAATTCTCTTAGACGCAGTGCTCGTGCACGTCTTTAAGGAAGAGGAGCGCGCGCCGCGGGAGATTCAAGTCTCTTTAAAGTTGAAGTTGTCGACTGAAGTCCGAAGACGAAACAAAACTAAAAGACTGCAAGGAAAGGAAAATATAAACGGAGAAAAGCTCCCTAAAAGGGAGCCATGGATGGTCTCGCTGATGAAGAGGGTTCGTAACAGAAAGAAAAATAACGAAAAAGCAGGAACAAAACAAGACGAAAGAAAATACAGAACTGAACTGAACGCGGAGTGTAACCGCTTTCCTAGGGTACAGAAATTTTACTCCTCCCTGGCGCTTGGGCCAATTGGAACGCGAAATTCCAGGCGGGAGACATTTTCTTTGTCTCACTTAGGAGTTCGATTTGCATGTTTTATGACAGTCTTAGGATCATGCCATTTCTACTTTAAACAATTATAACTGCAGTAAAATGCATTTTATCATAATTTGGTATCCATATCTTTCCTACGGGTATATGGAGGTTCAATTCAAGACCACATTTGGTATGTTTAAAAGCTACGGCATAGAAATGACTTCTTATTCCGTAAAATAAGCATTAAGAGTTCAACTAACAATCTAGGAATAAGATTAACCCAAAATGTGATGTACATTTACAAATGGGAATGAAAATTGGACTTTTAAAAAGATCCACATGGCATATCTATGATTGCAACAGTGTGCACATCTGAAACATTATTCCTTTAAGGTTTACAAGAATAATATCGTGGAAAAGAGAAATTACATTCAGGTTTACATATTTCTTCAATGGTTATACATATAAAATATCTAGAATGAACACTTTAATTCTGCTCCTCTGCCAGAATCTTTTCAGATTCCTGGCTGGCTGACATTCCGTTAGGACCATAAAATGTTATGGTCTGGTGGGAGGTAGGGTACAAGACAAATATAGTGTATCATTCTTAAAATACCCACTGAGAATTCAAAACTACACACTAGAGAATCACACTATAGAATAACACAAAACTAATCAACATGCGTGCTTTAATATGTCACCTACAAATTCTGAATCACTTGTATTCGGAATTAAATGCAAAGGGATGTTTGTTTGTGTGTGTGTGTGGAGATCTCCTCGCCACCTGGGTCTCTTTGATGGAGAAGAATGTTGATTTTAGGTTCTGGAGTGTGTCTAGAGGCTCGTAAAAAGTGTTAGAGAGCCATCTAACCCAGTCATGCTGGCACCAGGCTGGTCAGTTAGCTCGCAGAGAGTTTGATTTACATACATGAGTTCAGAGGCTAAAAGCTTTTTGGGTTTCATAAGGAATGTTCATTGTTGTAGATACACCGAGCCATGAGTCACGTGATTCAAAACCAAAGGATGAATGAATGAACCGCTCATATGCTACAGTGCTTATCCATTTAGCCCGGCTTCAGATAAAATGTTTACTTGCTTGCTCCTAAGTTTTTATTTTTATTTTTATTATTTCTTTCAAGGTTCAAGTAGAGTGATCAGGTATACGAAAATCAGATATGAAAGGTAACTGTGATGTAAAGACTTGAAACAACTCTTATCATTTATGGGTTTGATGCAGAATTAGAAACAAGCGTGTTTTTAAGTTGTTGTAATCAAACCTAATGTTAATGAAACCAAATTGTTTATCAGAGAATGATAAAGAGGAGGAATTGTTGTGGAAAAATTTATATTTTCTTCATATTTTATTTTCAATGATTTAACAAAAGAATGCCATGCGTTCTTTTGCTGTATTTTGAGTTTTGTGATGTTGATACAGCTGCAGGGTGTAGGGTGTGTGGGACTTAAGAGGTGAGAGGATTCCCGGGGTCAAGGGGGGTCCCTTTTGTTCTTTGTGTTTGGGGTGGGTGACGAGATAGCTTTGAAAAGAACACTATGAAGAAGCTGGCCAACCTCTGCTCTGGGTCTCACTCCGCCTGCAGCTGGACTGTGGATGGACTGGGAACATTCTTGCAAGAATAAATATCTTTTAACCTGTTAGCGTTCCTGCAAATTCTGCCAAAAACGCCTAAAAAAGGCCTACCCAAATTAAATTGCATGCTGTTCTTGAACCATTTGGAGTATATGCATGGTATTGGTCTCTTTTGAAAGGGGACACTTTGAGGTTTGTTCCCAAACAGTCAGAATCACTGTAAGTCTCACTGGTATTGAGTAATAGAACTTTGAACACACTAAAAAAGAGGGAAATGCCGATGCCGATACACGTAAAACCCGCAAATATCGGACTGATATATCGGTCGATCACTACTATCTACACTACTCCTAAACTACTCTCAAAATCTACTCAAACTTTTCCAAAAACTAGCAATAATATCTCTCTCTCTCTATATATATATGTCTCTCTGTCTACTCCGTCAATCTCCCGCGGGCGCCTTTCAATTTCACTTCTTTGCTCAGTTGGCTCCTCCTCCACTCCCTAAAATGTGCAGCCTGAAGAGCAGAGTCAGCAGATTCACACATTTTTCTCTGTTTTGTTTTATGACAAAAACCGACGAAGTTATTAGAATAAATGCAACGCCTGTCGCATCCCATCTTGCGTTCTTTTACGAAAGCGTCAATATTTTCAATATTTTTTTATATAAAGTTTAAATGATCATATCTCCGTTTATACTTGGTCTATCAACACAAAACAAAAGGTAAAATAGAGTTTCAAGTCAGCACTTTCGACAGAAGTGGACGGCAGCGCTCAACGTGACTTTGTTTTTATGCTTCGACGTCTTAAACTGGTCATGTGACTTGATCACGCCGGCGTGATCGGCGACTCGGAAGAGTTAAGCACTTGTCTTTCAAGACAGTGTTTCTTCTGGCTCTCGCTTCAGTGAAGCGGGTAGGGGACTTGCACGCACTCTAGTGAGCGCATCATGTATGGAATTCGGGCCGTATGACTCGAAAGTCATACTCAAGCCAAGACATTGGTATGTTCCTAAATCCCTCAACACACCGTTTAGGGCTCAGGTGAATTCCCTGTCGGCCCTGCCGGTCTCTAATGAGGAGAACGACGCAAGCTTCCTCTGCCCGGTCAGGGCGTTAAGGGCTTATGTGTCTCGCTCAGCTGTCTTCAGACAGACAGAGCAGCTCTTTGTCTCGTTCTACGGACGCTCCAAGGGACTTGCCGTGTCGAAACAGAGTCTATCCAGATGGATAGTTAATGCTATAGCACTGGCTTACGCCTCTAAGGGCCTGCAGTGCCCATTGGGTGTCAGAGCGCACTCCACGAGAGGCATGGCCTCATCGTGGGCTTGGTCTAGCGGGATTGCATTGCAAGATATCTGTATGGCGGCAGGCTGGGCCTCCCCGTCTACATTTATTAGGTTTTATAACCTAGAGGTTCCCGCCTTGCAGGCCAGGCTGCTTTCGGTCTAAAGATCAGTATTGTCTGCCCCGATGTTCTCGGCCCAGACTACTGAAACTGCTTGAGCCATGCTCGCTGTTGAATCATGTGACCCCTTGGGCTGTGTGTAAGACCCATAATATTTATCAGAACTAGGCAGAGTTTTCGCCCTGGCTGTATGTATACTATCTTATAATTGCTCCTTATAGGATGCTGTTTATTACAGGAATGACGCCTTTTTAGCCTCTCTTCCTGGACTCTCTGTGAGTCCCTTTATGATTTTGCACTATATGAGCCCCGGGCACCTGCCCACCTGCCCGGGCACCTGGACTTTGGTGTTGGATCTCAGCACGCATGGCGTTTTACACTGTGTTCCCCATAGCGTAAGATATTACGCAGTACGAGAGAACCTCTCGTAAGAGAACGTACTCGGTTACTAACGTAACCTCGGTTCTCTCTAGAAGAGGGAACGAGTACTGCGTATCTTGCCGTGCCTGCATCACGCTCTGGTTCGCTTCGGCGATGAAAAAACAGTTTATCCAGCCCTGTCGAGCCTGATTTATAGGCCCTGGCCACGCCCGTTTCGGCGGGACGTTGCACCCTCATTGGATCTGACGTCATGAGGGCCTCTCTCGATAGGCTGGTGCAGTTGCCGCAGAGCAGCCAATAGGCACGTGTGCCGTCTTGCCTATGTCTGCGTGCTGCTGCAACGCGTTTTACATTAATACAAAATTAAGGATAATTTTTTGGCTTCAGTATCTCGCGGAAAAGAGACTTTTCCCCTTAGCGTAAAATATTACGCAGTACTCGTTCCCTCTCTAGAGAGAACCGAGGTTACGTTAGTAACCGAGTACATTTTCTTTTACATCACGTGTGCGGTCGTGTACGTGTGCGGCGTTTACCTGGGGAAGTAATGCACCAGGATCACTGTGGGACGACGAGCTGGTGGAGGGAGTGTGATCTGCTGAGAAACCCTTCATGTCCATGGTGTTCCCTGGTGAAAGTGAGCAGGATAATGCACATCTTTTTAAGCAATGGTTTGAGGAACATAATGAAGAGTTCAAGCCAGGTGTTGCCCTGGCCTCCAAATTCCCCAGATCTCAATCCAACTGAGCATCTTTGGGATGTGATGTATATGGTAAACCCATATACATACAGTTAAGGTGATATTTAAGGACATAAACCGTGATATACAATTTTGGCCATATTGCCCATCTCCAAGTCATTTATTTCCTGTGTGACCTGTAAAGTCATGTCCACAAACCTCTTGCTTATTGTCTGTTCACACCACAAGGTGTCACTGTGGCCTCAAAGCTTCAGCACTGCCACTCTGAGCTTGATTGCTATGTCTGAGGTAAAACACACACCCCTTATTAGCATACAGAGCAATAAATGAATATATAAATAAATGTATAAATAAATAAATAAATGTATAAATAAATAAATGTGAAAATAAATAAATGTTGACATAAATACATATATACATAAATTAATGTGAATATAAATAAATAAATGAAAAAATAAATAAATGTGGAAAAAAATATAATTATACATAAATAAGGAAATAAAAGTATAAATAGTCATTTATTTATTTATTTATTTTACATTTGTTCACATATTTATGTATTTATTTGTTATTAAGTCAGGTTTGGCATTGCATATTTATTATTACATTTATTCATTTATCTATCTATTTATTTATTTATTCATTTTTAATTTCTGCAGGTTTGGTCCTCCTTACACACAACCTGCTCAAATCAGAGTTGTCAAATAGTGTAATTCACTATAACTTTAAACCATAGAGATAGATAAGTAGAACCTCCTCATTTGACTGTTCTAGATGCGTGGAACGCATCCGCCATCTTTGAACGGTTAACATTATAGACGTAGTCTTCAGCTCACTTATTGTAAAAACACTGACTTTTATAACATACCACAACTACTGAGATTTAAATTGCCAATGTCATTGGATAACCTTAGACATTCTCACATGTGAATAATCAGCTCACAGCTTTCATTAGAATATAAGAGCAATTTGGCCACAAGGTTCTCTGATTATCATAAGAGCTTTAACTAATATTTTTAGGACATGCAGAATTTTCTAACATTAATGATAAACTAAATACTATGAAATTCATCTTCTGAAGTCTATTCCAGATATAGATTCATGTCAAGGTTGCAATTCAGTACTCACGGCTGTGACCGTCCCAATATGGCGGACGGCTTCCACACAGCGGCCACTAGTCATTAATGAGGCATCTAGTATATATTTATCTGTGGTTTGCCACTTCCTCCTAGCCACATACATTATATACACATCACACCACCGAAATGTGCTTCCAATATTATTAATAACTGGAGAAAAGATTTTTCTAGTTGCTGATTCAGAAATAGTTGGTAACCAAAGGCCTCAATATGGGGATGAGGAGTGGTTTAGAATATACTGAGACAATTATAAATGATTGAAAAAATGGTTAAAATGAATCATATCTTAAATGGTAATTTTAACAATAAAAAAATATTTTATCAAGATAAAATAAGGTCTCAAATAAACATCTTTTCTGTTTGCTTTCCTCTTAAAACTTTTAACACATTGGTAAATTAACACGGTTGCCTTCAGGAAATATTATTATAAAATTATATAAAAAATATTTGGGAGATATTTAATTTTTAATAACAAAATAAATAACAATATATAATAACAATGTAATTTTCAATTGAATGATCACTGCAACTAGAAATTGTTTTGATTGTATCTATTGTTTATTATATATTGTATATTAAAGACATTTTAAGAAAGTGTATGGACATATGCATTATGCATTTATATTTAATATATGCGCTTTAAATTTGTTGTCACAGCTTGATGGGTATGTTATCATAATCAGGCAAAAGATCGCGTTGAACATGTTTTCGAGAGAATAAGAATGATCAAACACTGCCATCTAGTGATTGTGGACTGAATATCTTGCAAATAAAAATGTCTAATTTCTATTTCTATTTACATTTGTGTGCAATATTTCACTCACCTACAGCTTCATGCTAGTGCTGCAATGTTATAGAGAACTAGATGTGCATTTAAAAATAAAATGAATCATTTCAGAAATAGACACAAAAGAATAGTTTGTTGTTGTTGTTGTTGTTGTTGTGTGTGTGTGTGTGTGTGTGTGTGTGTGTGTGTGTGTGTGTGTGTGTGTGTGTGTGTGTGTGTGTGTGTGTGTATGTGTGTGTGTGTGTGTGTGTGGTAATCATGGAAATCACGTGTTTTGTGAACCCCTGTTCAAGATAAACTTGGCTGGTAAAATTGGACACCCCTGCCATGTGCTTTAATTTGATATTAAAGCATTAATAGAGAAAAATAGATTAAATAAACAGAACAATGATTAATTTTTAAAAAAGTGAATCATATTCTGTTTAGCATATTAATATTCTTGAATGTGACCATGTGACTTGCTGTATTGACTCTTAAGAAACATTATTCTTTCCTTTTCAGATTTTAGAAAACGCCTCGGTTACGACTGTAACCTCGGTTCCTTGAAGAGGGAATGAGCGTTGCGTTGAGATTGACGCTATGGGAACGCTTTGCGTGATGATGTCTTGAAGCACATGTAAAACCAGTCCAATGGCGTGGCGGAACGTCAGATGCGGGTGACGTCACGTACCAGGAAACTATAAAGCCTGCTTGAAAACAGAAAGCGAAAGCTTCGTAAAGTCTGAAGTAGTCGCTGACAGGCATGAAGGAGATATGGCAAGGTGACGCAACGCTCGTTCCCTCTTCAGAGAACCGAGGTTACAGTCGTAACTTGAAAGTTCCCTTTCAAGGGAACTCGCGTTGCGTCGAGATTGACGCTATGGGAACGTCTATATACCAACGCCACCATAGCTACAAGTGTCTGTCCTGTGTGAAATCATGTAGAGCAGCACTGGGATGACAGGACCTGAGACCCTGGTATAGAATCCAGGTCCAAGGAGTAAAACCTGACAAAGGTGTGCGGTGAGGACCAGCCTGCCGCATCACACATGTCCTGGAGAGTAACTCCTGAAATAAGGGCCTTGGAGGCCGCCATACTCCTTGTAGAGTGCGACCGGACAGCCATAGGAGAAGGCTGCCCGGCCGCTTCATAAGCAAGCGAAATAGCCTCAACCACCCACTTGCTCATTCTTTGCTTAGACACTGGAGATCCCTTGTTAGGGGACCCAAAACACACAAACAATTGGTCAGTTCTATGCCACAGGGCAGCTCTGTGGACATAAGCATCTAATGCCCGAACTGGGCAAAGCAAATTGTTTCTTTCCTGGTCCGCATTTTGAAAAGGAGGAGGACAGAAGGCCTGCAGAATAATAGGCCTGGCCACATTAGTGGGGACCTTAGGGATGTAACCCGGTCTTGGATCCAGGAAAGCTTTGACCATACCAGGTGCAAACTCTAAGCATGACGGAGCAACCGACAGTGCTTGAAGATCCCCTATTCTCTTAAGAGAAGAAATAGCTAGAAGGAACAGAGCTTTCAGTGTCAGGAACTTCTCCGGAACCTCCTCAATAGGCTCAAAAGGGGCCAGGGAAAGGCCTTGCAGAGCAATGGACAAATCCCATGGAGGCACCCTAGAGCGAATTGCAGGCCTCAGCCTCAAAGTGCCACGAAGGAAACGAGATACCAAGGGGTCTTTCCCCACATACATTCCACCCAAAGGAATGTGGTAAGCACCTATGGCCGCCACATAAACCTTCAATGTGGACGGGGTCAGACCTGCAGTGAACCGTTCTTGCAGGAACTCCAGCACTGTACCAACTGGGCAGTTAACTGGGTCCAACCGACGGTCACTACACCAAGAAGTGAATACTCTCCACTTCAGGGCATAAAGTTTCCTCGTGGAGGGAGCTCTGGACTGTAGAATGGTCTCAACAACCTCAGTTGAGAGACCTGACTCTATGAGCTGGGCCCCCTCAGAGGCCAAGCCCACAGGTTCCACAGTTCTGGTCAGGGGTGTAATATCGAGCCCTCCGCTTGGGACAGAAGGTCCCTCCTGATGGGTAGCACCAAAGGAGGCCCGTCGAGGAGAGACACAAGATCGGGAAACCATACTCTGCCCGGCCAGCGCGGGGCTATAAGAGGTAGATGGACCCGGTCCCTGCAAACTTTTTCCAGAACTCCCGGGAGCAGAGCAACTGGGGGAAAGGTGTACAGACGTAGCCTCGGCCACGTCTGTACCATAGCATCCAGTCCCAGAGGAGCTGGATGCGTGAGGGAGAACCAAAGTGGACAGTAAGACGTCTCTCGAGACGCAAACAGATCCACTTGTGCTTGGCCAAACTCCCTCCATATCTGCTCCACCACCTCGGGGTGGAGCCTCCATTCCCCGGGCCTCAGCCCCTGTCTCGACAGAGTGTCTGCTCCTATATTCTGGACCCCAGGGATGTAAGCTGCCCTGAGTGACAACAGCTTCCCCTGGGACCACAAGAGGATATGGCGTGCCAGATTGCATAATGGGCGTGAGCGCAAACCCCCTTGGTGATTTATATAGGCGACTATCGAAGTGTTGTCCGTATGTACTAGCACATGGTGTCCCCTGAGATCTGTGATAAAGCTCCTCAGAGCCCGGAAGACAGCTAACATCTCTAGGCGATTGATATGCCATGAACGATGATGGTCTCCCCACAGACCTTGAGATGAGCGACCCTCTAGAATCGCTCCCCAACCCGTGAGGGAAGCATCCGTCATTAGCAGTTTGCGACGACAAGGAGCTCCCAACACTGGGCCTTGGGACAGGAACCAAGGTTTCTTCCACATAACCAAGGCACGTAGGCATCGCCGCGTGACCTTGATTGTGCGAAATGGGTTGCCCCTCGGGGAAAACCCCCTGGTCCTGAGCCACCACTGCAGGGGCCTCATGTGCAGCAGTCCAAAAGGTATCACGTTGGAAGCTGCTGCCATGAGACCCAACAGTCTCTGGAACTGTGTGACAGTGAGTAGCTGGCCTAGCTTTACACTTTTCACAGCTGCAAGGATGGACTCTATACGTGGCGGTGACAGGCGCGCCTGCATCGACACTGAATCCCAAACCACGCCTAAAAAAGTGGTCCTCTGAAGTGGAGAAAGCACACTCTTCTTGGCGTTCAGTCGTAACCCCAAAGAACCGAACCGCCATCTGATGCGACTGAGCTAAAATCAACCAATCGCCGATGTAGTTCATTATGCGAATACCCTGAAGGCGCAAGGGCGCCAGAGTTGCATCCACGCATTTGGTGAAAGTGCGGGGTGATAAAGCTAGACCGAATGGAAGAACTCGATATTGGTATGCTTTGCCCCCGAAAGCAAACCTCAGGAACTTCCAGTGACATGGACGGATGGAAATATGGAAATATGCGTCCTTGAGATCTATCGTGACAAACCAGTCCTCGGACCTGATTTGTGGCACGATCTGTCTCAAAGTCAACATTTTGAACTTGAGCTGCATGACTGACTCGTTCAGAACTCGAAGATCTAAAATGGGACGCAATCCCCCGTCCTTCTTTGGAACTATGAAATACCGGCTGTAAAACCCGGTTTCCCTGTTGGAGGGAGGTACATATTCTATGGCCCCTTTCTCTAACAGAGTGTTCACTTCTTGTTCCATGACCAGAACCTTCTCTGGGTTCACCACTGTGGGTAGGATCCCATAAACCGAGATGGGTGTTTCTTGAATTGTATTTGATACCCTTTTTCTACGGTCTGCAGGACCCATCGAGAAACATTTGGCAGTAGCTTCCACGCTGTCAAAGATTCTACTAGAGGTACCAGTCTCTCGAGACTGGCTTCTGGACTTTGTTGTTGAGTAGTCGGTTCGTCGCCCTGTAACGGCGCACCGGCAGGGAACGACTGAACGGACTGCTCTAAAACCCTCCTCGGAGGGGGCGGGCATCCCGAGGCCACTACGTTTCCGGGTGGTCCTTGAGATATGTGCTCGCCGGAGACCGCTGCGCCCTGAAGCACCTGAGGTGGCAGGGTTGGCAGAACGGTCCCCTGAGGGCACCGAAGGGAGACGGGCACCGTAAAAAGAGGTGTTGACCGCTCTACTTCGGGGGGGACTACCCTCATTGTCCTGAGCCCTCGAGCGTCAGGACTTTTTCCCCGCAGCCTTCTTGGCGATAATAACGGTCCGCAGATCCGTTCTACCCCTCGAAGACTGCTGGGTTTGAGCGTGCCCTCCGTGTCCCCGAGATTTTTGTGGGGGAGCACGGGATGACACGCTCTGTTTTTGAGTGGCACGATGTTCAGAGCTCTTTCTAGATGAGTGAGGCTGCTCCCACTCAGCAGCCTCATAAAAAGATTGACGGGGAAGAATTTTTTTGTAGTGCAGCTGATTGCTTAGAAGCTTCTTGGAATTTATCTACAGCAGTAGTAACAGCATCACCAAATAGACCCGAAGTAGAAATGGGCGCATCTAAAAGAAAATGTTTCTCTTTTTCTTTGATATTAGATAGATTGAGCCACAGATGCCTCTCAGTGGCCACCAGGGCTGCCATAGAACGGCCGATGGATTTAGCTATCTCCTTGGTTGCCCTGAGAGATAAATCTGTGGCTCTGCGCAATTCGCAAACCACTTCGGGACCAATACCCCCACCCTCATCGAGATCTCCCAGTAATTCCGCCTGATAAGCCTGCAGCAAAGACATAGTGTGTAAACATGCTGCAGCCTGACCAGACGCGGAATAAGCCTTGCCCACCAGAGAAGATGTAACTCTGAGGGGCTTATTAGGCAGAACCGAACCCTTTAGGGAGGATGCCGACGCTGGCGAGAGATAGCTCGCAAGCGTCTCTTCGACTTTCGGCATCCCCCCATAACCATGCTCTTTATACCCAGCTATAGAGGAATAATTAGAAGTTTGTGGATTAAACACTCTATATGATACTGGTTTCTCCCACGATCTCGACACCTCGGTATGGAGATCGGGAAAAAACGGCAGGTTACGGTGTTGTGGTTGTGCACGTGACGGCAGGAAGCGTTCGTCAAGTTTACTTTTTGAACGAACGTCCTGCTTATCAGATGGCCACTCAATGGAAAGTCTTTCGACTGCTCTTGACACTACTTCGAGTAATTCTTCATATGCATGAGACTGAGGTGGGGCACCCTCAGACTCAGCATGAACACTAACAACATCCAGTTCCTCAGAACTGGATAATTGCAGTGTTTGTTCCATCATCGGGGCGGAAGAAACCGCATTGCGTGCTTCCGAACCCTGATGAGAAACACTGGATCTATCAGACAAAGGCTGAGATAGGGCAGAGCCCATCTCAAACCCCGCTGATAGATCCATTTGCGAACCCCAGGTCTGAGATCGCCGCTGTGCCTCGGCAGCAGCGGGACCCGAGCCCTGGGGAACGCGAGCTTCCCGGAAGAAACTCAGCCGAGATCGGAGCGTGCGCATGGACAGCGCCTCGCAATGCACACAGCCAGCACCCTCGAGTGCTGACTGGGCATGCTCCTCTCCCAAACAAACAATACACAGAACGTGCGTGTCCCCATCTGTAATATAACGTGGGCAGGGATGCACACACATTCTGAACTGCTTGCTGGCCATTATATATATATTTGAGTGACAAAACAACACCAAATAGACAAAGACAGATTTCACAACGAGCGCTACTGAAGACACAGAAGCTTTCGCTTTCTGTTTTCAAGCAGGCTTTATAGTTTCCTGGTACGTGACGTCACCCGCATCTGACGTTCCGCCACGCCATTGGACTGATTTTACATGTGCTTCAAGACATCATCACGCAAAGCGTTCCCATAGCGTCAATCTCGACGCAACGCGAGTTCCCTTGAAAGGGAACCTTATTAGACATCGTCTGATGCAAGCCAGGTTTTTAAAACCTGGACCGCTTGACGTACCATTGAAGTGAAGCTGAAATATTAATGTCGTTTCAACATTAATATTTCATTCATATAATATTTGTACATCAGATGGCAACATTGTTTTATGTAGACATTTACATTTCAGTTGCATTTTCAGCGTTTCAACAAAAGTGATTTAGAATCAACATCAAATTGTAACATTTATCAAACAACAATGTTTCTTTTTGTTAATTTTAATGTTGATTCAACAGCAGTGATGTTGAAATCTCACCATTGTTTCAACATTATTTGTGAGTGCAAAATTGATTTTGAACCAACATCACTCTGTAGAGTGAATTAAATTCAATTTGCATTGATGCATCAACATTGACTCAACAATGTTTCAATGATTACATGCTATCTGGGCTATTATAGCTGATCCTCAATAAATCCTTCATCCTCAATAAATAAGCTACAATTAGTCCACAATGCAGCTGCTGGAGTTCTTATCTGGGCTGCGTTTCTCAAAATCATTGCCACCAATGTTCTCTACAATCAACTTAGCTCACGATGCTAAGTTGAGAAACAGCCCAGGTGGAGAAAATATAATCACAACACCAATTTTATCATCTCTACACTGGTTACCTATTAAGTCCCGTATCAATTATTAAGTCAGTAGCAATAAAGTATTGCTGCTGACCAATAAGGCCCTAAATGATTTATCTCCTGTATTTAACTGATCTTCTATCACCTTACAATCCATCACGCTCTTTAAGATCACAAAACTCTGGGCTTCTGATAGTACCTAGGATATCTAAGTCCACTAAAGGAGGGAGAGCGTTTTCACATTTGGCTCCTAAACTCTGGAATAGCCTTCCTGATGATGTTCAGGACTCAGACTCACTCTCCCAGTTTAAATCTAAAGACGCATCTCTTTAGCCAAGCATTCACATAATGCATCTCACAACCTTAGTTATATCAGATCAAATGCACATGATTATCGTTGCTTGACATACAAACTGAATCAACATGCACCAATGCTACATTTTTCATTTATTGTAATCATTATGTTCACAACTTGTAAAAATTATTTTAATGAGCTCATTGTTTCTGCTATAAATTAATACATTATTAGCTAACTGTGTGATTTGTACATTACTGAAATACGTTTGTAATGTAGACACATTCCTTTCTCGTTAAGCTGCTTTGAAACTGTGTATTTTGAAAAGCAGCATACAAATGAATGTGAATTGAATTGTTTTGTAGTGTGTCCTTTTATTTATTTTTATTTTAACCCTATTATTATTTAGGTAAAGACAGTCAAATCTACAGGATAATGTTTTTCAGGAAGGTCTCAAAGGAGTCAGTTGTAACAGTGAAACATTTATTTTATAACATCAGTTCATGAAAAAAAACAACAACTACAATGCAAAAACAAAATCAAGAAAGCATAAAGCTAAATATATCTGCTAAAACCAGCAGTTTTGGAGTTTTTTCTTTTCTTTTTTTTTACAGTTTTCTTTCATACATATATTTGTAACCATTTATTTATATTATGCATTATGAATATAGTAAGTCTTGCAGGTACTTTCCGAACCAAATTATATTCAAGCATTTGTTTATATGGCATTTGCTTCAGAGCAATATTTTGTCCTGCTTAAATCTATAGGCAAAAATCAATGCTTGTATACAGTACATATACGTTGAAATGCATTTTATTACAGCTGAATGTTATTTGTAAAGCAGTAGTATACATCTGGCAATACATCCACAGGAGGCAAACTAGTGTGAAAGTAAGTCAATGAAATAATATTGTACATATTTGGTATATTATTTGAACATCTGCTGTCTTCAAGTAAAGATCAGTTTCTGCTGTGTTGAACAGAACATTTTGATTATATCTTTCTTTAAAAATATTGAATATCTTCTGTGAACTCGTTCTTTGAGCAGTTTCAGTATGCTATATTTAGTTTAGTATATGCAACATTCACTGAAGTGTGGGACATAATCTCATTTCACCTTGTTAATTGTTCCATTAAATGTATTTATTCAGACTCTCAGTAGCTTCCTCTTGAGAGCATTTTCTCCATTCATCTGGAATCTTGCCATGTCCCTGAAAGGTTTTTCCATGGTGCTTTTCCAGATCTTCCTGGAATCTGCACACAAACCACTTCCAGTATGGCAGCTCAGAGAGATCCGGGGTGATACTCCATGTAGAATATTCAGGACCTCCATTTCTGTATTTCTTCCAGAGGACTTTATCATCTGAGCTATTTGGATGGAAAGATCCATCACTGGCTACTTCTGATGTGCACATTTTGCTACATAGGTTTGTCGTTCCTCTGTAGCTAAACCCTTTTACTCCAGTAACACGATGGAAAGGAACACTGTGATCTCCAGGATGGTCTTCTATTGTGTTTGTGCAGATCGCTTTACAGAAAGGACACTGAACCCAACAGCACTGACAGAGGTGATTGATCAGAAGCTCAGCTGGTCTGTCTGTGTGTTCCAGCTTTACTGGAAACGTTTCTGTGCTGAATTTACTGTGTATGTCAGATATTATAGAAGGTTCTATTATCTCAGAAGGTTCTTTTATCTCAGAATGTTCTTTTATCTCAGGTTCTTTCATCTCTGACGTTTCTTTTATCTCAGACATTTCTTTTATCTCAGAAGGTTCTTTCATCTCTGACGTTTCTTTTATCTCAGACGTTTCTTTTATCTCAGAAGGTTCTTTTATCTCAGACGTTTCTTTTATCTCAGAAGGTTCTTTTATCTCAGACGTTTCTTTTATCTCAGAAGGTTCTTTTATCTCAGACGTTTCTTTTATCTCAGAAGGTTCTTTTATCTCTGACGTTTCTTTTATCTCTGATGTTTCTTTTATCTCAGAAGGTTCTTTTATCTCTGACGTTTCTTTTATCTCAGAAGGTTCTTTTATCTCTGATGTTTCTTTTATCTCAGAAGGTTCTTTTATCTCTGACGTTTCTTTTATCTCTGATGTTTCTTTTATCTCAGAAGGTTCTTTTATCTCAGAATGTTCTTTTATCTCAGAAGGTTCTTTTATCTCTGACGTTTCTTTTATCTCTGATGTTTCTTTTATCTCAGAAGGTTCTTTTATCTCTGACGTTTCTTTTATCTCAGACGTTTCTTTTATCTCTGACGGTTCTTTTATCTCTGACGTTTCTTTTATCTCTGACGTTTCTTTTATCTCAGAAGGTTCTTTTATCTCTGACGTTTCTTTTATCTCTGACGTTTCTTTTATCTCTGACGTTTCTTTTATCTCTGACGTTTCTTTTATCTCTGACGTTTCTTTTATCTCAGAAGGTTCTTTTATCTCTGACGTTTCTTTTATCACAGACGTTTCTTTTATCTCAAATTCTTTCTTTATCACATCTTCTAAGATGCTGACATCAACATCATCCTGATTCACTCCAGTGAGGTCATTTAGAGACAATACCAGCACATCAGAGAGTTGTTGTGTGAAATGAAACAACCACAGATCAGCATCTCCATTGTTTTCTTTAACATGTTTGGTGGATTCATGTGCTGCATTTGTGATCTTCTGCTGTAGCAGTTTAATGCTCTTTTCCATCTTGGGTCGAACACTATCTTCGAATTTTTCAGTGATGTACTGACTGACTTCATCTCTGATGAAATTCTTGAAGTGTTCTCTGGGATTGTCAATGTACATCATGTAAGCTTTGAAATCATGTTTTTCTGCCAGCGTCCTCAAGATGTGTTTCTCCAGGTTTGATCGGTTCCCATTTAGTGATTCACAGTTTGTCCTCATTTCATCTGCTAAATCTTTGCCAGTTTTTTTGTAGACCGTCTGCTGAATGGGCTCTTTAAGTTTATTACAAACAAATTCACCAAAAACAGCAGTAGATGATGCTCCTTGACAGTATTTCTGGAAAATGCTGTAGTACTCTTGACTTTTCCTCTCAAAATAAAGAACAGGATCATTGGCTTCCCTGAACATTTTGTATTGATCAGCGAATGTTTTGTTTGTTATGTAACATATGAAAAGTACCAGATCCATGAAGAATTCACTCTTGAACACATATTTCACATTTGGCCCTTCCTGATGCTGTGTTATTCTTGTATTTATGTAATCTACGAGTTGTTGAACGCAGCTGTTGTTGTAGCCCATCTTTTCAATGTTAAATGACTGAATCATTTTATCTGTGTGTTCAGCGATGTCTGTGATTAAGGATCTTATCTGGTCTTCATCCTCTTCAGATAAAACACGACCAGTCATCTCTTTAACTCTTTTGTATGTATTTTTAAAAGGTCCTGTAAATCCACTGGATTTCTTTAACTTCACATATTCTGAATAGCTTGGCAAACAGATCATATCTTTGTGCCGACTACTCTCATTCATGTGGTCCAAAGGGAGACTTTCAAAGTTCTGAATGAGGATCTTTTTTACATCTCCTAATATGTCAATATCTTTGACTAAAGGAGTGTATCTGATGATCTCAGCTGTCTGTTGTTTCCAAAAGGAATCAAACTGTGTTTTCATGACATTTTCATCATTTGCTTGATCTTTGAATTTTAAAGCAAGGTCTTTGCTCTTTTCAAAGAGTGTGTTTTCATGTTTTGTCCTCTCAGCATCAATCTTTTTCTTCAGGCGACGCTGATGAAGAACCCCATCTAATTTCCTCTTAGTTTCTTCCACAATGTTTTCTTGAAGCTGTTTGATTTTTATCTCAAAGAAACCTTTCCACTGATTCAGTACAGCTGCGTCTCTGTCTTTCTCAAAGAAATCAGACATTGTCTTTTCCATTTCTTTACGTTTTGGATTTAGTTTTCTTTGAAGATCAGCTTCCTTAACACCATTAATTGCTTCATTTTCTATTTTGTTGTGAAGCTCGTTTTCAATATCCAGCATGGCACTCCGGAGGCTCCAGGCCCACTTGCTGTATTCAGTCTCTAGTTTCTTGTATGTTGCGATTTCCAGGGAATTTTTGAAGCTGAACACAAATTGTTCATTAAGCAAAGCCTCCCAGAGATCTCGAATACGGTCTCTTAGGTGCGTCAGCATTATGCCTTCTGATTTTGAAGCATGTGTAAGAATAGTTTGCTTCAGTTCTTGAATGTTATCGCAGTAGTTTGGGTTTGGTGGTGCCATGGGTGGGCTGCCCTCCCAGAGCTGAGCAAAATACTTCACATCACTCTGTACATCAAATGCAATCACATCACTGAATCCTTCTGCATCACAGACTTCCTCTTTAGCAGCGAGTTTTGTCATATCATCCAGTTTATCCTGCAGTCGTCTCCTTCCCTCAATGTTTTTCTCTCCAGCTGTGATATCTGAGACATTCTGATGCACAAACATGCAGCTGGGAGTCAGTCTGACCTTCTTCATCCTCATGAAGGCCTGAACAACAATCTGAAGAATGTCCTGCATCTCAGATGGGTTTTCTCCAAAGATGTTGATCAGGGTCATATTTCCAAGACCAACAACAAATGTGGCCATTTCATTGTCACGATGTGTTGTTGACCTTCCACCCAGTTCTGGTGCACGAAGTCCTTCAGTATCAACAACCAGAATATAGTCAAACTTCAGCTCAGTTTTCATCTCCTTTGATATTTTGACCATCTGCATGAAAGCTCCTTTGGTGCATCTTCCAGCACTGACGGCAAACTGCAGTCCAAACATGGCATTCAGCATGGTGGATTTCCCAGAGCTCTGAATCCCTAGAACTGAGAGTACAAAGATTCTGGTCTGCTTTCCCAGTTTCTTAACAAGTTCATCTAGAAGAGCAGTGACCCAGGAGAGAGGAATATGAGCAGCATCTCCATCCATCAGCTCCATTGGAAATCCAGAGATCATCATCTCTGCTGCAAGACTCGGGAGAGAACAGAAGTCAAACTGCAGATTGTCTTTCTTGTTCTTCATCACAGATGACCACGATTCATAGATCTGACCAAACTCTCTCAGGATGTGCTCCAAGCCAAAACTTGTTCTATTGATTTGCTCTGATATGTTTTCCAGGTTTGCATGTTCAGTCCTTATTAGTTTGTTAGGAGTCTTTTTCAATTCTAAGACTTTATTCCATGTCACATCGTACTTCTGATGAAGATCAAAGAGCTTCTCTGAAGTGAAGTCATCCAAAAGGTTCATCATCCATCTGAGGAAATAGGTTTTTTCATTGTCTCTCTGTGATTTTATTGTTTCAAAAAATGTTTTCATGAACTTACTCAGTCCTTTGGCCACTTGCTTTTCTCTTATTTCTCTCATGTTCTTGAGTTTGGTACTTTTATCTTCCTCTAGATTTTCTCCTTCTAGATGATGCAGCTCTTTGTTGATTTTACACCAGTCATGCCACAGTTTCCCCTGACAGGGCAGGTTTGTTTCTTTCACTGTTGATGGATCCTTTTCTCTCAGTAATCCCATGATCCGAATCGCTGCCTCTTTCCCTCTCTGGCACTCTGGATCCTCCTCATCTACTCTGATTCCTGTGTGTTTGATTCCTGTGTGTTTGGCCACATCTACAAGTTTGAAGGTCCTTTTCTGCTCTGTCAAACTCACTCTGATCATCTCCCTTATCTGATTAGATACATCAGATTGGTTTTTGTCTATAAGACCAGTTATGAATTTTCCATTCCCCAGTTCAGTTTCACCACAGTGATTGTCAGTGAGCAGACAAATGAGAGGCTGAGGAGATTTGAAGAGTGATCTCACCAAACCTTTATACTGGTTCTTCTGCCCAAAATCAGGTAAGAAGAGGACGTTTACTGAAGCCATGCTGGTCAATATCTCGTATTGTTTCTCATTGGCTGCTGCATCACCATGAAAATTACAGAAAGCAACACAGTCATCAAATGCATCAGTCTTTTTCCCAGAAGGGCAGTACCAGGCGATCTCCACCACTCCTTCCATCAGTAATCTGGTTCTGCTGCTGCCTGAGCAATTCCTGTGGAAGAACGTGTGGTGTTTCTCATTGATGAGGCCGTTTATCAGCTGAGACTTAGATGAAGACACTGAACCAAACCTGAAGAAAGCCACCATTGGAGTCTCAGCCTTGTAGACCGGTTGAGTTTGACTGATGATTTCATTATTGGAGTCCTTCTTCTTCCAGCTCTTGTTGATTTGTCTGAATGTCCAGAGAGGAAACTCAATCTGTTGTGTGAATGGATCAGGAACAAGCAGAGGCAGTGAATACTGACACTGTGAGAGTTTAGTCACCATCAGCTGCTTCAGGAGACCATCGGCACAATGAAACACGGCCATCTGAACATCCATTGGGTGAATATCAGGGTTTGCATTGTCTTTGTTATTATCTTCTTTCTTTCTGTGTTGTATGACTGTGTTTCTTGCTTTGTAGTCCATGTTAATCAACTTTTGTAGGAATGAGTTTACCAGTTCATTCTCTTCCTGTGGCTCCAGAGACTGAAATGAAGACTTGATGATTTGAAGAATGTCCGCTGTTCTCATTTTAGCTTGACATCTTTTTTTCAGATCTAGTCTATCATAGAGTTCTTCGAGCTGTTCATTGGTTTTTGGTCCAAGCTTTTCAGTGTCATCTTTCTGTAAATACATGAACACATTCAAATAAAACACATAAAATCTAATTTGTTATTGTGTGACATTAGCAGAGATAAAAGCCTGATATACACAGATTAGAAAAAAAAAACATTATAGTCAGTGATGTAGTGGTGCCTGGAGAAGTGGGTATACTCTTAATTTATGCCCCCAATATTTTTTCAGCAAAGGATGAACGCTCTGTGTTATAAACAGTGACATCTAAGACTAGTCTTGCATATTAGTTCACCCAAAAATGGGCCAGTAATATTTACATATTATCACTCAACTTTTGCTGCTTGACTTCACAGATAAAGGATCATTATGAAATTAATATTAGCCACAGAAAAGGTGCTGTTTTTGCAATTAATACTGGCTTTTAATTATTTATTAATACTAAATAATTATGAATTTTGAGTGACTATACCTTAGTCCTAGCCTGGTAATACCAAACTCTGCTACTTCGCTTTGTTTCGTAGACAGAGTCTGGCATGGCATAATTGAAAAGTGTTTTCTTTCTCGTGGGGGGGGGGGGGGGGGGGTGGGGGGGGGTGGGGGGGGGGGGGGGTGCTTGTCTGAAGTTTAAAATCATTGGTTACCCGTAAGCCAATCACATAACATTTGGTTATGGCGTGTGTTATGCGCATGCTCAGCCGCATCTAACTTCCACTGTAAACACATGTATGATGCGAAAACAAAACCATCGAGCGAAATACCGGAGTGAACATGGCTGTGAACGACTTTTGCAGATTATGTGAAGTAAATCTACGCGTCCACGGTACAATCAGCGTCTATGTCACGGCTCCCAGCCCGCCCTCTGTTCGTTGATTGGCCGGCTGTTTTGAGGCCGGAGGAAAACGGGGAAAACGATCGCTATCTCAGACTGAGTACAGAAGCGAACTGAAATTGAGCGTAAGTACGAAGTCTGACGTAGTCAGACTACCTTAGTCCATCCACACATGAAAATTGGACAGCTATTCAAGGGATCACAGCATCACTGTCTTTACTGGGTGCAGGGCCGTACACAGGGTTTTATAAATACAGAGGTCCCAAAAATGATCTTGGGGGGGTTCGGGGGCATGTGTATCTTGAGGTGTTTTGAAGGCCAAAAAAATGTCAGTGGGCAGTAGCATGAAGTATTTTATCAGATATTTTTAAACAAGAGAGTCAGTTTAAATGTCGCAATGAATGATCCACACTACAAAATGGAAATGCAGAATGTTTAAGCTTATTGTTGACAATACACAATCGCATATTCGAAATGGGAATGGCCTTAAATAAGAAATGATTCAAGGATTATTTTGCATAGATGTTACATTTTAAACAAACGCCAATCCTTCTGTGTCCAGAGGCATATGAGCAATTAGTATGAGCATCAAAGATCAGTTTCACCTACTTTTTCTTTCCTAAATAAATCAATGTTTTTGGACTAATCTGTTCATTTAATCAATGGTTCAATTTCTCACTCATAAAGACAGCCACCTTCTGGCTTAATGATGCAAGTTGCGCAAACACAGTCAAGCGGAGTGATACAAACAGTGAAAAGTCTCAGTGCTGATACTGGGGAAATATTCGAACACATTCGAGGTAACGTTATACAAATATATTTATACATTATATTTATAATAATAATGGCAATATATTTAATAGGGTGCTTGTGTTGTTAAATTGAGCTTATAGTTTCCACTGTCTTTGATCAAACTGATTATTTCTGTCTGTCATTTAAAACTTCTATCGAAAAACAGCTGTTTAGTTTAGCTACTTGAATGATCGTTAACTGAAGCGTGAAGCATCGCGTTGGGATTCGCGCTCGGCTCGCGCTTATGTGAACATAAATCCCGCTTGTTTTGATTGGTTTCAAACATTTTGACATTGACGAGCGGGTGTTTGAGTGCTGAAGCAGCTCAGATGAGAAGGTCGGTTATCATTGCGATGGATACCGGCGTATACCCTGCACTACACCAGTGATTATAGTGAAGAACTACGGTAATGAAAATTTAGATAAATATTTTTCAAGAAGCATTTTGAGATTATAGACAAAATGAAGTTAATTTAGGGCCCTGTCGTTTATATGGAAGAAAATGTAATTCTCTGTGATGTTATATTTGCAAGTCAAGTGTATACATTATGTTTGTAGGTTGTAAATCTGTAGTATTGTCCATATGCTCAACTCTTAAGGTAGGGACACACCGAACCGACGACAAAGAACTAGCGGCAAAAGCTGATTGTGGCATTACCTTGCGTCACCTGCGTGGGGGCAAAAAAGTTACGCTTGAACACCGCTCAGACTACAGCCTATCGGCCAACTAGCCCATACATTTTACGCCTGCGTGAGAGGACCCACCCGCTATTAATTAGAATGTTATTATTTATCATTTGTCCTATCCGACCAGTGGATCTACCGCAATATTACTGTGGATATACAACGCAAGCAGTGTTCATAACAGACTGATTTGTGTAGCTTTTTCAATTATGTCTATGTTGTCAAAGGCATTGTCAGCCCTTGGTTATTAATAAAATAATCAACTGTTCAAAAATGACAAGTTGACAAGAATGACAAGTGTTTGTAGTGTGTTCCCTCTTAACTTTGTTGCTCGTTTGCTTTCGGCAGTTCTTTTTTTCTTGTGCGCTGATTCGTGAAGCTGAACAGCCAATCAGACTGATCTCTCTCACCGACGGACTCTGAATCAACAATTCTCAAAAACTGGTGTCCGACTAGAACTGTGCATAACAAAAAAACTAAGCCGACCAACGCTCAAAAACGGCCCAACATTGCCCAACGGTCAACCGTCGACTTGGTGTGTCCCGGACTTTAACGGTTATAAAACCTCGAAGTCCTCTAAATGAATTAAACGTAGGGTCCTGTCCTTTGAAAGGGATGAAAGCGTAATTCTCTGTGGTGTTATATTTACAGGTCCAGCGTATAGATTATGATTGTAGGTTGTAAATGTGTAGTATTGTCCATACAGAGAAAAAAAATGTGAATGAGGGAATCTGAACTCAACTCTTAATGGTTATACTGTAAAACCTCTTAAGTCCTCTAATGCTCCTGACCCTTAATTTACCTTGATCACTTACCAGTAGAGAAGAGGCTGTTTGAGAGCAGCAGATTTTCATGTTCTCCATGTCTTTTCTTCTGTCTTCTTCATAGTTTGCCGATTTTACTCTCTTTAGTTCATCTTGCTTCTGTTGTTCTATTAACTTAATTTTGTCTTCATATATCTTACATTGTTCTTCCTCCCACTTCCTCCTCTCATCTTGCATCTGTTTTAGCATTTCCTCCTGACGTTTCTGCATTTGTTCCTCTTTTTCTTTTATCGCTTTTCTGTATCGTTCTTCATTCTCTCGGATTTCTTCTTCTCTTCTCCTCCTCTCACTGTCATGATTCTGTCTTTCTTCCTCCATCATCTTCTTCATCTTTTCATGTTTGACCTGAAGATCTTCTTTCTCTCTTTTTATTCCCTCTTTCTCTCTTTTGATTTCATCTCTCTCTTCTTTAAGTCTCTGATAAGATTCATCCCACACCTTTTGTTCTTTCTCCCTCCTTTTCTCACATTCTTCTTCTCTCTGTTTCCCCTCTTGTATCTTTTTCTCCCATTTCTCTTGTTCGTTTTTAATTTCTCTTTTGTATTGTTCTTCATTCTGTCTGGATTCTTCTTCTCTCTTCCTCCTCTCACTGTCATGATTCTGTCTTTCTTCCTCCATCTTTGTTTTTATGTTTTCTATTTCTATTTTATGTTCGGCCTGAAGATCTTCTTTCTGTTTTTTGATTTCATCTCTCTCTTCTTTAAGTCTCTGATAAGATTCATTCCACATTTTTTGTTCTTTCTCCCTCCTTTTCTCAAATTCTTCTTCTCCTCTCTGTTTTTCCATTTCCCATTTCTCTTGTTCTATTTTCATTTTTCTTTTGTATTGTTCTTCATTCGCTCTGATTTCTTCCCCTCTTCTCCTCCTCTCACTGTTATGATTCTGTCTTTCTTCTTCCATCTTTGTTTTCATGTTTTCTATTTCAATTTTATGTTTGGCCTGAAGATCATCTTTCTCCCTTTCTATCCTCTCCTTTTCTCTTTTTATTTTCTCATCACATTGATCTCTTATGTTTTGTTCTTTCTCCTTCCTCTTCTCATCTTCCTCTTTCCTCCTCTGTTTTTCATTTTGTAACTTTGTCTCCAATTTCTCTAGTTGTGTTTTGTATTCTTCTTCTCTGCTCTTCTTCTCAGTGTCATGATTCTGTCTTTCTTCCTCCATCATCTTCTTCATCTTTTCTATTCCCACTTCATGTTTGATCTGAAGATCTTCTTTCTCTCTTTTGATTTCATCTCTCTCTACTTTAAGTCTCTGATAAAGTTCATCCCATATTTTATGTTCTTTCTCCATCTTTTTCTCAAACTCTTCTTCTCTTCTCTTCTTCTCAGCATTATGAATGTTTCTTTCTTCCTCTATATTCATCTTTATTTTCTCTTTCTCTTCTTCATGTTTGGCCAGCAGTTCTTCTCTCTCTCTGTTCAGTTTTTCCACTTTGTCCATTAGCATCTTCATCCGTGCTTCTTGTTTCTCTCTTTCCATCTGTCTGAACTTCTTACATGAGTAGTAACTCCCTCCATTTGCTGTCACCATGTCATTGATTTTCTGCAGTAATGTCGACACCTGCACACGGTCTACAGTCTCATTATTATTAAACACATGATATCTGTTTCCACACTGTTCAACAAGGTTCATCAAAGCAGATCCTGCTTTACCCAGATACTCTTCAATGGTCTTCTTCTTCAGATCATCTCCTCTGGTGAAGAGCACCATAGTGTACATTATTGAGCTTTCACCAAAAGTCTGCTGAATGATCTTGACAGCATTTTCAACTTCCTCAGTGAATCGTCCCACTGGTATCAGTAACAGAAACACATGTGGTCCTGGCAGAATCAAGGAGATGCAGTTGGTGATTTCCCTCTGGATCTCTTCATGACTAACTTTAGTATCAAACAGTCCTGGAGTGTCAATCACAGTAACATGTCTGCCATTGATCTCAGCCGTCTCTCTCTGACACTCTTTAGTAATGGACTCATGAGACACGTCTTCTTTAAATACTTCTCTCCCTAAGATGGTGTTTCCAGTTGCACTCTTCCCAACTCCAGTTTTTCCCAGCAGGACAATCCTCACCTCATCTGAATCCTCTCTTGAATCTGAAAAAGAGAAAACTGCTTGAGTCATTCTGCTAGTCTTTTAAAGACATGTCCCACAAACATTTAGGGAAATCTGTATGAATAATAACAAATTACAAAATTATATTGAGAATTTGAATTATATGTGAATTTGACAATTATGTGAATGTTTTATTGTGAAGAAAATGTATTTAACACAACATCTATGACAATTTCCTGAAATTACTTATCCAAACTTTTGGCCTAACATTTCTTTATGGCCTAATGAAACTGGTTTTAATCTCTGTTTGGAGAGTGTTGAGATCTGATTCCAAAACAATTCTCAATGTATCTAAATTTTACAGCAACTGTATGGTTTTAAATCTTTAGTAAGCACCAAAACTTAGGTGGACCATAACCAAATTCTGCTTAAAGATTCTGCATAAAAGCCATAAAGTCACTGCAGAAAATATGAAAAAGCAGGTTATAAGGTCTGAGCCACAGTCTCTACTGGTCTTTTGGAGATTGTGTGTGCAATAGTCTGACTGAGATTATGTGCACTTTCTCCTCCTTCCAGTATTGAATGAGTAACTGAGCAACTTCTCCTCGGTCCACATGTTCTATCATGTAAATTGGGTGTGAGACACACATTTTCTGATCATTACCTTGCTGTTGAATCTGTGTGTCTAGTGATATTCTCTTCCTCATTTCTTCACATTTCTCTATTTGTGCATCCAAAAATGTTTCTGTAGAGAAAGGAATTCCACTATTTTCTTCCACGATCTGCTCCAGTTTAGTCACCAACACGGACACTTGTGGGTTTGGCTCAAGGAAATGATGTTTTCCTCCAAAACACTGAATGACAGACTTCACTGCTTCATTCTGTTCTTCTGTCTCATGCTCTGACTTCTGGATTATGAGGACCATGGTATGGTTGTTGATCTTTGAGCTGAATGTTTTCTGGATCTCCTCTGTTTCTGTGTTGTCTTCATTAGTAAGTGGACCGTCAGGAATAATGAAGAGGAAAACATGAACTCCAGGATCACAGAGAGACACACAGCGGCGAGCCTGACACATCACTTCCTCCTGTGAGAGTCGAGTCAGAGCTGGAAGCTCCACCAGAGTGATCCGACGTCCATGAGCTTTTCCTTCCAGCTTCACACACTCTGAGCTGAGCTCGGATCTTCTGTTTCTCTGCTCCAGGATGAGGTTTGATATGGAGATTTTTAATCTTCTGTCTCTCCCACACAGAACCACATTCAGCTTTGGCAAAGAACAGACACTCTCTGCCACTGAGAAACAAACATGAGTTTGTTTTAGTGGGTCAATTAAAAATATTTATGTGATTTATAAAATTGTTATTAATTTAAATAGAATTATCACCTCTACAATAACTATTAATAAGTCTTCAAAAGCCATTATATAATGTGCAGCAGCATTTAGATAATGTACATTGAAATATGAATAAAGATTCTGTCCTTTTCTGGGGTTTTGATGATATTTTCAGTATTGAATATTATGAATTATCATATTTGTTTACTTACTATTAGGTTGGTCAAGAGATGGACTCCGCCGTCTTCTTTTAACTACAAATAAAATAACATGCAATTAATAATTTTGCTTTTTTTTTTTTTTACCAAATTCTGTTATTTTTATATATTTAAGAAATAATTCACACAAAAAGAACAATTTGTCAAAATGTTATTCCACCTCAGTTTTATATTCTCTCTTTCATAAAACACAAAAGTGTATTTCCTGCATGGGGGTTAAGTAAATTAGACATTTTAAATTTTTCAAGAATAATTACATCTGAATTGTTTATTTTATTTTAAACCACCAGTCGTGTTTTTGGGTTCCTTGTCGGGGGATCAACATCTTTGCACTGTCTTTGCAGACTGAATACAAATCTGTCAATTGAATACAATATTGACAAGTGAAAAAAAAAAAAAAAGAAATACTGAAAATTGCATACAAGTTTATTGGGTCAATTACATGAGTTACATAAAACTTTTCATGTGATTTATACAATTTGTATGAATAAAAATTGAATGATACTTTTGTTTTGTTTGTTTTATTTTAGCAATAAACATCAACTCGATCGTTTAACAGTTCCCACCTCCTTCTTCCCTGAGCCTCTAAAGGGACACTTCACCCATTTGCATTAAGCTTTGCATTGTTAGAAACCCAGTCATACTATTGAATGGTCATGCAACACTCTCTCATTTTCCCCTGAGACGGGAGAAATCCGTTATTTACCTCTTACACTTCCTCCTACAATGACGCAAAAATCGTCATTTTGCGTCATTGTAGGAGGAAGTGTAAGAGGGGGGGATTTCTGTTGAGACTACAAGTACTCGTTCCTCATCTTTCCCAGGGGGCGGGACCCGCTCACGCTACAGACCTATTACAGATCAGTGGGTGGGACTTTACTCTCTGAAACTGAAAGCAATATCCTCCATCTTGTTTGAAGCTAAGCTAACAGGCGCTGTGGAGACAGATGTAAAGTAATGACAATAGCGGAGGAGAGTGCTCAATATGATATAGAAGAAGAGGATTTCGGAAGTCTGATGCTTGAATCAGGTGTTTGTGGCTACCTTTACAAGCCGCATTATAGCGAAGAGCCGCCGAGGCAGAAGACCTGCCTGCCGCGGACGAGGAGCCCGGACTGGCTCGAGTTAGGGCGGACTGGTGGCGCCGGTGATCTCACTATGCAACTACGAACCGCTACGAAGACAGAGATAGAGTCCGTCTGTGGCAAATAATTTCAACGATGACAATTTCTCCTGGACGAAATCTCTGAATCAGACGAGGACACGGACGTTTGTGTTGAGAACTATCCTAGTTTAGCACCGCATATGTTCTGACTGAACATCCAGGTACCATGCAATAATTCACCTTTTCGAAAGAAATACAAACGAGGAGTAATGCACTAATGAGTTCGCCAACTAACTAGACATTTTGTGTGAATGTGAAATTAATTTCAAGCTCTGGTGGTAGCTAGCCTTGTAGACGGAAGAGTGATTTCTCTTATAGGCAGATATGCGCTTTCTGGATTAGTGGGAGTGGCTTGCGGAGCTGTGCAATGTGGTGCATTGTGGGAGTTGTTGTCTTTCATACAAATGCGTCCTGAAGTTATTTTTTGTCTTTTCTCGGTCACAAAGGCACCAAATTCAAAATTTCTTTTACATTTCGACTACATATATGACCCACTTTAAATAAAAAACAATGTTCAAATGGGTGAAATGCCCCTTTAACATTGTTACAGTAATAATGTTTATTAAAGGTGCTGTATGTAGTTTTCAGCGACCTCTAGCGGTGATGTTTCAGATTGTCACCAATAAGTTTACAAGCGAGTGCTCGAATTTATGAGCGAGCACTGTGCATAGACAGTATATAAACGGCACTGTGGTGTGGGTACCTTCCAGACTGAGACGCAACACACAGGAGAAAGCATCACACAACATGCTGGAAACTAACGTAAACTCCCACTGCAACGTTACAATAATTCGCTAGTTGCACGTGGCCGCCATTTTGGATTTCGGATCAGCGAGGGTACGCTAAGACACTTCCGGTTTCGCATTACGCCTGGTGTAGGGAGCCAGAGAAAGACGAAATTTATCTTAAATAGTTGTTTATAGAATCAATTATCACTTAAAATACTACTAAGATCCATATTACTATCACACGAACCAATGGCAATTAAATGCACGGACGCATAGTCAGATTAATTAATGAAATACAACTGTTCACGAACAGAAGATTGTATTTGACTCATGCTGCATACACATACGCAATGACAATTGTGCCTACTGTAAATATAGAGTTACAACTATGACTAGAGTTGTTTGCATAAAATGTACCGTGAACATTCACATGTTTGCCCTGTGATCGGCTACAATTTATCTACATAAATACTATTTTCTCAATTCTGCGCATATATTTTTACTTTCTTACATCAATTGCTCGATCAATATTATCATCACATATTTTACATTTTCATTTTTTACGGTAGGTACCACAAACAATTTAATATAGGTAAGTTTGTGTATATTTTACACAATACATGTGCTGCTTATAAACACCAGACAGATTTGTATTATTATTTATGGAACAGATCTTTACTCATCTCACTTGCACAAAATAAATGCAGTAATAGAAAGCATATAAACGCAAACGGAAATTATATGCATTTAAAAATTTGGTCGGGTTGAAGTCATCCCTCCGGATCTTCTGTATCCATCAGCCCGTACCGCGGCGTCAACGGGGGCCGCATGAAAGCTTACTTCTCTGTTGTAACGTGACGAAATGGTACAAAACGGCACACAATGATGAAGTGCTGAGGCTGTCACCCTCTGAAAGGCAAGTCACCTCTCTTGAATCCTAAAAACACTCCTTGTGAAAAAAAAAATATCTCTGTGGTAATGGAACTCGGTCGCTGTTGTCTCTCGCTCTCGCTGTCAGATCACCGTAGTTTTGGCCCACACACGATCACATTTTGTTGCCGATCACAGGGCAAACATGTGAATGTTCACGGTGCATTTTATGTAAACAACTCTAGTGGTAGTTGTAACTCTATATTTAGGCATAATTGTATGTGTATGCAGCATGAGTCAAATACAATCTTCTGTTCGTGAACAGTTGTATTTTATTCATTAATCTGACTATGCATCCGTGCATTTAATTGCCATTGGCTCGTGTGATAGTAATATGGATCTTAGTAGTATTTTAAGTGATAATTGATTCTATAAACAACTATAAAAGATACATTTCGTCTTTCTATGGCTCCCTTCACCGGGCGTAATGCGAAACCGGAAGTGTCTTAGCATACCCTCGCTGATCCGAAATCCAAAATAGAGGCCACGTGCAACTAGCGAATAGGCTACTTTTATCAGCTTGACCTTGAACTAATGCTCCATGCTCGTACCATGATAAGTATGGAGCCCTATCAACCGTGCCGAATTTTGCCACTGCAAGCACCACTTCACATTTTCTTCAGGAAATGTACATTCTAGGTTTGTAGATAAGGTTTCTCAATGGTTCAAATGCCCTGCCGATGTTGAGCCGTGTTTTTTCACACGAAGTTCATCCGATTCACGTCTGGCCTTACGAGCTTCAGCAGAAAAAACTTTTTTTTTATTTTTTTTTTATCAATATGTGAAGTTTGTGTGGAGTCTGTGTTGTGCTGGGAGCAGGTCGTTTCTTAGTGTAATCAGACATGTCATAAGTTGCAGTGTCGTCGCTGTTGAGTGCAAAGTCAGTAGGCTAGACCATCCATCCATCCATCTTCTACCGCTTATCCGGGGCCGGGTCGCGGGGGCAGCAGTCTAAGCAGGGATGCCCAGACTTCCCTCTCCCTAGACACTTCCTCCAGCTCTTCCGGGGGGACACCGAGGCGTTCCCAGGCCAGCCGGGAGACATAGTCTCTCCAGCGTGTCCTAGGTCTTCCCCGGGGTCTCCTCCCGGTGGGACATGCCCGGAACACCTTCCCGGGAAGGCGTCCAGGAGGCATCCGGAAAAGATGCCCGAGCCACCTCAACTGACCCCTCTCGATGCGGAGGAGCAGCGGCTCTACTCTGAGCTCCTCCCGAGTGACCGAGCTTCTCACCCTATCTCTAAGGGATCGCCCAGCCACCCTGCGGAGAAAGCTCATTTCGGCCGCTTGTATCCGGGATCTTGTCCTTTCGGTCATGACCCACAGCTCATGACCATAGGTGAGAGTAGGAACGTAGATTGACTGGTAAATCGAGAGCTTCGCCTTGCGGCTCAGCTCCTTCTTCACCACGACAGACCGGTACAGGGACCGCATTACTGCAGAAGCTGCACCGATCCGCCTGTCAATCTCCCGTTCCATCCTTCCCTCACTCGTGAACAAGACCCCAAGATACTTAAACTCCTCTACTTGAGGCAGGAGCTCTCCACCAACCTGAAGCGGGCAAACCACCCTTTTCCGACTGAGAACCATGGCCTCGGACTTGGAGGTGCTGATTTTCATCCCAGCCGCTTCACACTCGGCTGCAAACCGTCCCAGTGCATGCTGGAGATCCTGGTTTGATGAGGCCAGCACGACAACAACATCTGCAAAGAGCAGAGATGAAATTGTGTGGTCCCCAAACCTGACCCCCTCCGGCCCCTGGCTGCGCCTAGAAATTCTGTCCATAAAAATTATGAACAGAACCGGCGACAAAGGGCAGCCCTGCCGGAGTCCAACACGCACCGGGAACAAGTCTGACTTACTGCTAGCAATACGAACCAAGCTCCTGCTCCGGTCGTACAGGCTCCTGCCCTGATAGTCCTTAGCAAAGGGCCCCGGACCCCATACTCCCGGAGCACCCTCCACAGGCCGCCGCGAGGGACACAGTCGAATGCCTTCTCCAAATCCACAAAGCACATGTGGATTGGTTGGGCAAACTCCCATGAGCCCTCCAGCACCCTGTAGAGGGTATAGAGCTGGTCCAGTGTTCCTCCTGAATCCGAGGTTCTACTATCGGCCGGATTCTCCTCTCCAGTACTAGTCGAGTCCCAAAATAGATAAATAGCCCTGGATAAGATGCAGTAGGCATTTTTGAGGAAAAGTACTTCAAGTGTTGTTTCTATATGATTTTTAGGTGCTGAATCCATTTCTGCCATATAACAAGTTGTAAACATCACTGTTTTGGCATAAACAATAAAAACAAAATGGCTGCCAAAAAAAAAAAAAGAAGGTTTTAATGCATTTATTGCAGTTTAAACATTATAACTAAACTATGCATTCTCAGAATATTTAAACATGTAAACTATGAAAAAACATTAACATGAAAGGGACAGTTTTTAATGGCTGCTGGAATTATGACAAGGTACCATGGTACACTGGAAAGCATATATCAGTGGAAATATGCAATTATGCCCAGCCCGAAGGGGGGAACTTGGAATACACATGACCCCAGGGGGCTGCATATTGAGAATCACTGGGGTGTCCAGCCGCAGGTGGAATATTTCAAACCCAGGGGTGGCAAGGTGGCTTGCCGAGGGAAAGACACATGCTCAGAGAGGCTTACAGTGGACTACACACGTGGGGGTTGCCCAGAGGCCGTGTTAGGTGTCGCCCAGCCTGCAGCTCTACAGATGTCTGTTAGTGAGGCGCCATGCGCTAGAGCCCAAGAGGATGCAACACTCCGGGTGGAGTGGGCCGTCACACCAAGGGGGCATGGTCGACCTTGCTGCTGGTAAGCCAAAGCAATGGCGTCCACTATCCAGTGAGACAAGCTTTGCTTGGAGAGAGCCTTTCCCTTCAGCTTCCCACCATGACAGACAAAGAGCTGGTCTGAAGTCCTGAAACACTGCGTTCTGTCTACATAAGCCTGGAGGGTGCGTACTGGACAGAGCAGTGCCAAGGCTGGGTCTGCCTCCTCCGAGGGCAGCGCTTGCAGGTTCACCACCTGGTCTCAAAAGGGTGTGGTGGGAACCTTGGGCACATATCCAGGCCGGGGTCTCAGGATCACGTAAGAGTTAGCTGGTCCAAATTCCAGGCACGCTTCGTCAACCGAAAATGCCTGCAGGTTCCCTACCCTCTTGATGGAGGCCAATGCAACCAGGAGCACTGTCTTCATTGACAGGAACTTAAGCTCCACTGATTGCAGAGGCTCAAAGGGAGCACTCTGCAGCGCAGTTAAAACCACTGAGAGGTCCCAAGAGGGAACGAGAGGAGGGCGAGGAGGATTCAGTCTCCTCGCTCCTCTCCGGAAACTGATGATCAGGTAGTGCTTTCCAATGGACTTACCATCAACTGCATCATGATGTGTGGCAATGGCAGCACCATACACTTTCAGGGTGGAGGGACACAGCCTTTGCTCCAACCCTTCTTGCAGGAAGGAAAGCACGACACTGATCGGGCCTTTCGTGGGTTCTTGAAGTTTATAAGAACACCAGTTGACGAAGAGGTACTAGTTCTTGGAACCAGGTGCGGTTGTGCCAATACGGGGGCAACCAAAATTACCTGCTCCTCGTCCTCCCTGATCTTGCGAAAAGTCTGCGCAAGAAGGCTCACTGTGGGAAACGCATACTTGCAGAGGCCCCGCGGCCAGTGCATCCGTGCCGAGCGTGCCCTCGGTCAGAGAATAAAACAGGTCGCAGTGGGACAAGTCGTGGGAGGCAAACAGATCTACCTGTGCGTCCCCGAACTGATCCCAAATCAGCTGAACCGACTGGGGATGGAGTCTCCATTCTCCAGCGAGAGGCCGAAACCGAGACAGATCGGCTGCACGGTTCAGGTCTCCCGGGATATAAATGGCTCGAAGCGACCTCAGATGCTTCTGACTCCATATGAGGAGGTGGCGGGCGAGTTGCGACATACGACGGGAGCGCAGACCACCTTGTCGGTTGATGTACGCTACTGTGGCGGTATTGTCTGATCGGACTAATACGTGCTGACCCCCGAGCAACGCACAGAAGCGGTGCAGGGCGAGACGCACAGCCTGCAACTCGAGGCAATTGACATGCCAAAGGCGCTGGGGTCTTGTCCAGGAGCCCGCGGCAGCATGTCCATTGCACATGGCGCCCCAACCCATTGTGGAGGCATCTGTTGATATAACAACATGCCAGGAAACTCGTTCTATGGGCACTCCAGCCCATAGAAAACTGAGGTTCGTCCACGGGGTGAAGGTCTGATGGCAGGTCGAAGTCACTGGGACTCGGAGCGTGCCGTGTTGCCATGCCCACCTCGGGACTTGATCGCGAAGTGGTCTCATATGAAGCAAACCGAGCGACGTTACTGCGGCTGCGGATGCCATATGCCCCAGGAGCCTCTGAAATAGTTTCAGTGGAACCGCACTCTTGCCCTCGAACTGACAAAGGCAAGTTAGCAGTGACTGCGCACGCTCGCTCGTAAGCTGCGCGCATGGTGACCGAGTCGATTTCCATACCGAGAAAAGAGATCCTCTGCATGGAGCAGAGTTTGCTCTTCTCCCAGTTGACCCGAAGGCCCAGACAAGCTAGGTGCCGGAGCACTAGGTCCCTGTGTTCGCAAACCTTGTCTCAAGAGTGAGCTAGGATCAGCCAGTCGTCGAGAGGAACAAGGGCTGCCTCGACAACCTTCGGGAAGACGCGAGGAGACAGGGCTAGCCCGAAAGGGAGAACCGCGTACTGGTATGCCTGCCCCTCGAATTATATATATATATATATATATATATATATATATATATATATATATATATGTCTGTCTCTATGTAAGTGAAAAACTGGAAAGGTTTTATGGTGATATATATAACTTAAAAATTTTACCCTATCCACCTGTAGTGTTTCGGCTGTGAATAATGCACCTATTGTTTCAATAACAATTACAAGAAAATGGGACCCTTATTTCAATGTTATACGGTGGATCCTTATTCAGGAGACATTGAACTTTCTAAAAATGTGGTATAACAACTTTTCCTCAAAAATGCCTACAGGGTTACACAATCTTGAAGATTCGGACCTGACTATACCCTGGCATAGACTTTCCCAGGGAGGCTGAGAAGTGTGATCCCCCTATAGTTGGAGCACACCCTCCAATCCCCCTTCTTGAAAAGAGGGACCACCACCCCGGTCTGCCAGTCCAAAGGTACTGTCCCCGACCGCCACGCGATGTTGCAGAGGCGTGTCAGCCAAGACAGCCCCACAACATCCAGAGACTTGAGGTACTCAGGGCGGATCTCATCCACCCCCGGTGCCTTGCCACCGAGGAGTTTCTTGACTACCTCGGTGACTTCAGCTTGAGTGATGGACGAGTCCGCCTCCGAGCCCTCAGCCTCTGCTTCCTCAATGGAAGACGTGACGGCGGGATTGAGGAGATCCTCGAAGTATTCCTTCCACCGTCCGGTGATATCCCCAGTCGAGGTCAACAGCTGCCCACCTCCACTGTAAACAGCGTTGGTAGGGCACTGCTTCCCCCTCCTGAGGCGCTGGACGGTTTGCCAGAATCTCTTCGAGGCCGACCGATAGTCCTTCTCCATGGCCTCACCGAACTCCTCCCAGGCCCGAGTTTTTGCCTCCACAACCACCCGGGCTGCAGTCCGCTTGGCCCGTCGGTACCCATCAGCTGCCTCAGGAGTCCCACAAGCCAGCCAGGCCTGATAGGACTCCTTCTTCAGCTTGACGGCATCCCTTACTTCCGGTGTCCACCACCGGGTTCGGGGATTGCCGCCTCGACAGGCACCGGAGACCTTACGGCCATGGAGAACATGGTCCACTCGGACTCAATATCTCCAGACTCCCTCGGGATCTGGTCGAAGCTCTGCCGGAGGTGGGAGTTGAAGATCTCTCTGACAGGAGATTCGGCCAAACGTTCCCAACAGACCCTCACAATACGTTTGGCTCTGCCGAGTCTGTCCAGCTTCCTCCCCCGCCATCGGATCCAACTCACCACCAGGTGGTGATCAGTTGACAGCTCCGCCCCTCTCTTCACCCGAGTGTCCAAGACATACGGCCGGAGGTCAGATGAAACGACCACAAAGTCGATCATCGACCTCCGGCCTAGGGTGTCCTGGTGCCATGTGCACTGATGGACACCCTTATGCTTGAACATGGTGTTCGTTATGGACAAGCTGTAACTAGCACAGAAGTCCAATAACAGAACACCACTCGGGTTCAGATCAGGGGGGCCGTTCCTCCCAATCACGCCCCTCCAGGTGTCACTGTCGCTGCCCACGTGGGCGTTGAAGTCCCCCAGTAGAACGACGGAGTCCCCAGTCGGAGCACTTTCCAGCACCCTTCCCAGAGACTCCAAGAAGGCCGGGTACTCTGCACTGCCGTTCGGCCCGTAAGCACAAACAACAGTGAGAGACCTATTCCCGACCCGAAGGCGTAGGGAAGCGACCCTCTCGTTCACCGGGGTGAACTCCAACACATGGCGGCTGAGCTGGGGGGCTATAAGCAAACCCACACCAGCCCGCCGCCTCTCACCATGGGCAACTCCAGAGTGGTGAATAGTCCATCCTCTCTCGAGGAGTGTGGTTCCAGAGCCCAAGCCGTGCATAGAGGTGATCCCAACTATCTCTAGTCGGAATCTCTGAACCTCACGCACAACCTCAGGCTCCTTCCCCGCCAGAGAGGTGACATTCCATGTCCCTAGAGCTAGATTCCACGTCCAGGGATCGGGTTGTCTAGGCCCCCGCCTTCGACTGCCACCCAATCCACTTAGTACCGGCCCCTTACGGTCCCTCCTGTAGGTGGTGGGTCCACGGGAGGGTGGGTCCACGGGAGGGTGGCCCCACGTCGCTCCTTCGGGCTGAGCCCGGCCGGACCCCATGGGGGGAGGCCCGACCACCAGGCGCTCGCATACGAGCCCCAACCCCGGGCCTGGCTCCAGGGTGGGGCCCCGGCTGCGCCATACCGGGCGACGTCACGGTCCTCATTTTTTTTGTCATCATAAGGGTTTTTGAACCGCTCTTAGTCTGACCCGTCGCCTAGGACCTGTTTGCCTTGGGAGACCCTATCAGGGGCATATAGCCCCAGACAACATAGCTCCTAGGTTCATTCGGGTACTCAAACCCCTCCACCACGGTAAGGTGGCAGTTCAACTCATCAGCTCATTAACCCATGTGATAATGAGCTGATGAGTTGAATCAGGTGTGTTTGATTCGGGAGACAAAGAAAACGTGCAGTGTTGGGGTGCCTTCAGGACAGGTTTGGGAACCACTGGGCTAGACGAGGCAAGAGTCTCGGGAGCGCGCGTGCAGGTCAAGTCACTGGATTTCGCGGTAAATCCGACCCGGCATCTTCACATAAAAATAAGAATACTTGCTTTCCGAGGTGATAGCAAAACCCGCAAAGTGGATCATTTTAATGTGAGATTACAACCCCTTCACACACAGGCAATAAAAAAAATTATTCATTTTAGTAGAAAAGTTACATACAGCACCTTTAAAGTTATTTTTTCAGGTTTTTTTTGTTTTGTTTTGTTTTTAAATTCTCCCCAAATGGAGAATTTATGCTGTCAAATATTTTTTATTTTTTTTAAAGGGTATCTGTAAGTTTACTGTATAAGTTTGCTGTAGACATTATAAAATTATAGAAGTGTTTTTGTATTATCATTTATCATTATACATTTTTTTTCTATTTTCTCAATGTATTCTTTCTCTTGAAGGAAGTGATGTGTATGCGAGGGTTAAACTAACTTTCTTGCCAACAAAACTTACACAAGGTATTCTTCTGGAGTTTTCCATCATCTTCATGATCAAGATCTCCCTCTTCTTCTGCTGTGACTGAAACTCCAGATCTGCTCTGCTCTTCATCCTCTGATGCTTCTTCTCCTGCTTCCTCATACAAGTCACAGATAAGAAATTGAACCTCTTCTTCCTTGAGTATCTTCTCTACTCTTTCGAGAATCTCAGAGTGCAATCCTGATTTTAGTTCATTGAACTGAAGATGTCCACCTCCGCACTCTTTTATGAATTGATGAATAGAGTTGTGTATCTCTTCCTCATTGGTCAGCACTATAGTGTGTTTAAAAGCCTCCTCACTGAATTGATTCAGCACATATTTCACTATGTTTCTATCATTCTCACTGAAGTCGTTCTGCTGCAGGACAAGTATGATCACATGAGGTCCAGGAGCAGACAGATTCACACACTCTTTCACTCCCTGTGTGATCTGAGAGTTTGACAGATTTGGATGCAGCAGTTGAGGAGCGTTGATGACTCTGACGTCTCTGTCCTTCAGTTTTCCTCTGTGTTTCTCAATGTGCAGCTCTACATCAGCAGGCGCTTCACTCTCAAACGCTGCTCTTCCTAAGATGAAGTTTCCCGCTCTGCTGTTTTCTGTTACATTCTTCCCCAGCAGAACAATCCTCAAATCACTCACTGGAACAGATAACACACAAATAACAGTTATACTCGTCCAAGTGAGTCAGGGATGGACTGGGAGTAAAAAACGGCCCTGGATTTGCCCCCAAATACTGTAGGCCCCACCACAACTACAAACAGCCACTACTATCTCACAATATTATAGCAGTCAATGTATCGCATTTATGGCAAATAACATCACAAAACCAATGGTGATTGAAATCAATTTATTATTGTATGAACTAAAATACTTGAAATCTACACAAAAGAGCAGAATGCAAAAATGTATAATATGACATATAATGATAAACATAAACTTAGAATCTATAGAAACAACAGAACTATTCTACAATTTGAATATTCATGCGTCTGTGTGAATGGGTGTGAATTTGGATATTGGCTGGGTTAGCCTACATGCCATGATCAGAATAATATAGTTTTAGCCATAGGCGTAATTCTATGGGGGGACAGGGGGACACGTCCCCCCCCAATATTCAAAGAAGGACAATTTGTCCCCCCCAATATTTGATCATACTGTATGATTATGCGGGCAATATCGATGTGATAGCAAATACGTCTTTCTTTCCAGCTCCGAAAATATAAAATCCTGGACGGTCCATTTCCCAAATCCATTCGACTGGAACACTATACATTAACAAAACCTATTTCTCCTGAAATCCATGTCATGTTTTCCCTATACCTTTAGTAGCTCGTGCACCGTCAGTGAGTTAGGAAAAACCAAACAGAAGAAGAGTTAGGAGCGCGAAATCTGACAGACATTTGGCACATCTATGAATGGTAAATATCCTGTATTTGGCTGATATAATCCCTTAGATAACAATCAGGTGAATTTCACTAGAATTTCGAATTGTAGAATTTGTGAATTTCGACTGTAATAGGCTATACAGCTTGTATGAATGGGAGGGACTATTGACAAGCTAGCCGACAGCAGGGGTGTGCGATATGACGATTTCGTGGACGATTAAAATGTCTCCACGATCTGCTTTTGAAGAAATATCGTAGAATCGTGCATTGTACTGTAGCCTATCTGTTCTGGCGCCTCTGTCCCAACATACTGAACAACGCGACGTATTCACATAAAATGTTAACGCAGCGGAACGGGACACTGCAGTTCACAAAAGTTCATAATTTGCATGTGCTTTAATGCCTTGTCGGTTAAACATTTAATTCGCGTGCTGATGCGCTGTTCTAACGTGTGCGTTTCTCAGCGCGTACATGTGAAGCTCACATGCACTAAAAGCCTGTCTACCCACGCCTGGATACTGGACTTAGTTATCTTTCGTATCTGTCGTTATTCGTTATCTGTCCTAAACAAAGTCGGTTATGTCTAAAGTGAAAGCAAACTTGAGAAAATTGAGAGAACAAATGCGTGTATATTAGACGCGTCGCGCGCAACTCTAACCCCTCATTTACACTGCAAACGTCTGCGGCGCATTACGGCTGCGACACGGCTACCGGAGCTGATCGCGCCCATTCTAGTCAATGCTTGTGTTTACACCGGCTCTCCGCGCCGCTTCGCTAAATATAGGCGCCTAGTCTATTTTTGACGGACGCACGTCCAAGTCGCACCGGAAATACAAAATAAAAATAAAAAAACCATTGTCGAATTCAAAATAAACACCCTGTGCAAACTCCAAAACGTATTACACACCAATATCCTTGGTAGAAACCATAGACTGTACGGTAGAAACCCAAAAATCAAGAAAAACCACATCGGACAGGAAAATCACGTGGTCTCGCGCATCCAGTCGCTCCGCTTCTGAAATGCTCCTGGTGTGAGTTGGCACCGCGTGGAGGACGGAATAAAACCTTGTCGCAGACGTAATGCACCGCAGATGTGTGCAGTGTAAATGAGGGGTTATGGTCCCAGATAGCAATTACATTTGGCCCGGATCCGTTTTAAGCCCCTTGCCTCCGTTTCTAGAGACGTTTTCTGATTGTGAACCAGATCCGTGCCAGATAGAGGTTTCAGCTTAAACATTCTAACTGCCATCAGTTCAGTATTTATATCATTTTACAGATCTGGCCCAGATCACTTTTCCCATAGGTAACCGAAAGACATTAGCTGTGTCTGACATTGATTTGGTCCAGATCTGCAATATGAATCTGAGCCGATACTGTTTTCACATAGGCTACACTGGTGTGGCCCGAATCTGTGATACATATCTGAGCCGACTGCATTTAAAAAAGGGCTAAAAACTGCTCTGGCCCATATCTGCAAAACGGATTTGAGCCAACACTGTTTTGACAGAGACTACCTGATGTGGACCACATCCGAAATACTTTTCTCAAACTGTGTGATGAACTCCGTGGAATAAACATTTTCAAAACAACATGGTTACCTGTCTGCATTTTTTTTTCTATCTAGAGCATGAGATAAATGCATTGTCATTAAGCTGAGCAATATTATCAGTGTTCAAAAACTATACAGCAACATTTTGTGATGCTATAAGGTCCGTTACAGCACACACTGTAAAAAAAAAAGTGTAATTTTACAGGTAATTGTCTGTATTTGTTTACAGATTTTTACCGTTTTGTCATTATTACAGCAAATATCTGTAAAATAAAAGGCTTTAATTTAAAGCTCCACTGTTAAATTTGCAGGTAATTGCTTGTATTTTGGTTCTCTTACGAGAGGTCTCTCGTACTGCGTAAGATTATCTTACGCTAGGGGAAAATCCTTTTTCCGCGAGATATTGAAGCCAAAAATTATCCTTAATTTTGAAATAATGCAAAACGCGTTGCAGCAGCATGCAGACATAGGCGAGACAGCTCGCGCGCCTATTGGCTGGTCTGCGGCAACTGCAGCAGCCTATCGAGCGAGGCCTGGCGTGACGCCAGACCCAATGAGGGTGCTTCGCGCCCGCTGCGTCACGTCCCGCCGAAACGGGCGTGGTCTAGGCCTATAAATATCGCTCGCAGGCAGCTATTATCTGATTTTTCATCCTTCAAGCGAAGCACATGCATCGCTGGAGCTGGAGAGAAGCCGCGCCGTCGAGAGAGAGCATCTTCAGCGGGACGAGTCACTGAAGTCGCTGGCCGCGCCGCCTTCCTTGCCTTCCTGCTGCGCTTTCCGGCGCTTATATCCTTTTCATTCTCTGTGTTATTTGTGTGTGTGTGTGTTGCTAACGCGACACACATTCTAAAAGAGCAGCGTCTTTTTAAAGATGCCTTCCTGCGGCTCGTGCAGAGCCACACTCAGCGATGGGGACCGCCATGTTATCTGCGTTTCTTGCCTGGGTGAGGATCATGCAGCTCTCGCGCTCGCTGACGGCGGCTGCCCTCACTGCGAGCTACTGCCCATGGCGACTCTGCGGACTCGCCTGGCCTCTTTCGCCGAGACTGCTCCCCCGCTCATCGCGGCATCGCGCCGTAAAAAGCGCCGTGCCCAGCGGGTCCCGGAACCTTCCCCCAGCCGCCAAAGCTCGCCGGTTCGCCCGCCTGCTTCACCGGCTTAGTCAGCCTCTCTTCCCGATGGACAGCGGCCGCCGTCCGCCGCCGCTTCCGTTGATATCGCTGATGAGGAAGCCCTGCTGGGAGAGGAGGATTCCTGCTCTATCCTGGCGTCAGGCAGTGAGGATTGGGCGAGCTCTGAGGACCTCGCGCCCCCTGCCCGCACTACGTCAGGCAAGAGAGCGTCCATTGAGATGGAACTCATGCGAGTACTCGCACAGGCCGCGGCGAGCCTCGGCCTCGAGTGGTCTTCGCCCGAGCAACCCGCTCGCAACCGGCTGGATGGCTGTTTTCTGCCTGGGGATCGTGCTTCGCCTGCGTCCAGACCAGCGCCCTTTCTTCCTGAGTTGCACGAAGAAGTCGCTAAATCCTGGAACGCTCCCCATTCAGCTAGAATGCGTCCTTCTGTTTCGCTGGCATTCTCTGCAGTTGACGATGCCAAAAACAGAGGATATCATTCGCTGCCGCCGGTTGAAGAGGCGATTGCGGCCCACTTATGCCCGCCCTCCGCTGGACGGCGCGCTAACCTGGCCCTACCCTCTAAAGCTTGCCGCACAACGTCAAGTCTGCTCCGCTGCGCTTTCTCCGCCGCCGGGCAGGCTGCATCAGCGCTGCACACCATGGCCACACTTCAGATCTTCCAGGCCGATCTCCTCCGAAAACTGGACGAGAAGGGACCTGAAGCGATCTGTGTGCCGGACTTAAGGAGCGCCACGGACCTCGCTCTCCATGCCACTAAGTCCGCGGCTCAGGCTATTGGGCATACGATGGCTTCTCTCACTGTTACTGAGAGACACCTCTGGCTGACGCTCTCGGACATGGCCGATTCAGAGCGCACCGCCTTCCTCGACGCCCCGCTTTCTCCCGCCGGTCTCTTCGGATCCTCCGTGAAGGACTTCGCTGAGAGATTCGCTGAGGTACAGAAAGCATCTCAGGCTATGAAGCACTTCCTGCCGAAGCGCTCCAGTTCTGCTGCAGGCCGTGCGAAACCGTCTGCACAGAGCTCTCAGCCCCAGCCGCCGCCCACTGCCGCTGCTCCGCAGTGCCGCCAGGCCCGAAGCGCGAGACCGCGCTCCCGCTCATCCGGGCGCCGCCCCACCATGCGCGGCCCGCGGCCCAGGATTGTGGTAAAGCCCGAGGCCCCGAAGTCGTCCTAGCACGCCTAGGGAAACGACGGTGTTCAAGTCCCGCTGCGGCCGGACTTACACCAAAGCTATTCACTCGTCCAGTTCCAGAAAATGTGACTGTTCCAGTGTTTTATGCAGTCAACAAGCCGGTTCTGTCGCCCGCTTGCCTGCACACAAAAGCTGTTTTTACGGCTACCCAGATAAATCCCCAAGAGAGCGTATTTTCTGGTGTCCCGGCCGCGGCCGATGGTGTTTTATGTGTAGAAAACATGCGCACTGTCCAGTGCCCATCACTACACATAAGCACAGCCTGTCACACAGGTCTCGCACACATAAAATCGACTCAGATCGATTGCGCTTCAAACATTGTAAATGTGCCCACTACCCAGTGCCCACATACACCACGTTGTGCATGTCTCAGGCATTCGCTTCACTCAAGCGAAAAATGTTTTCAGTGTAATGAATGTGCCCGCCGTCCCGCGCCCACATCTACACACAGACATGACAGTTCCTATGGGACTCGCCCAGCCCTCCCCCTCTCGGTTGACCACCGAAGAGGAGTCGAGCGCGGGCAATCTGCCCGCTGTTATCAGCGCGCCCCCTCCCTCAAATGTCACGAGCGCGACAACTATGTTGCAGTGCACCGAAGCATCTCTATCGCAGAGCGAACGGAGCGAGCTTCGTCTTCAACCCCTAGCTATTCATGCGGATGCATGGGCAAAGCTGCCCGGGGTTTCGAAGTGGGTGCTAGACATTATAGAAAGAGGCTATTCGCTGCAGTTTCGCCGGCGCCCTCGCCGTTATACGGCGCGCGTCGAGACCACGGTAAAAACAGAAGTAGCACATTTACTTCGAGCCGAAGTGACGAAACTATTGAGCAAAGGGGCCATAGAGCCTCTCTCTCAAGTTCAGAGCGAAGGAGGGCTATACAGCAGATACTTCCTGGTACCCAAAAAAGACGGGGGTCTCAGACCCATACTTGATCTAAGGCAACTGAACAAAGTGCTTGTGAAGCGACAGTTCCGGATGCTCACGACCAGCGAAATCCTCGCGCACATTCGCCGAGGAGACTGGTTCGTGTCAATAGATCTGAAGGACGCGTATTTTCAGATACAAATAGCGTCACGTCACAGGCGATTTTTGAGATTCGCCTTCGAGGGCCAGGCATATCAGTACACAGTCCTGCCGTTCGGTTTGTCCCTGGCACCCCGTACATTTACGAAGTGCATGGACGTGGCGCTCGCACCCCTCAGAATGAAGGGCTTGCGAGTACTGAACTATTTGGACGATTGGCTGATTCTAGCGCAATCTCGCTCAGTGCTCGTAGAGCACACGACCATTTTACTCGATCACCTCGAGAAATTAGGTCTCAAAGTCAAATGGGGCGAAGAGCTCTCTGTCTCCCAGTCAGAAGATATCTTTCCTGGGCACAGAGCTGAACTCGCTGTCTATGATAGCGCGTCTATCACCACAGCGCGCGGTGAACGCTCAGCGCGCAGCGAGCTCTTTCCGCTGCGGCGCTTCTGTCCCGCTCAAGAAATTTCAGAAGATGCTGGGTCTCATGGCCTCAACATCCTCAGTGCTCCAGCTGGGCTTGCTCCGCATGCGCCTACTGCAGTTCTGGCTGAAAGCGCGAGTCCCACGCCAAGCGTGGAAGTCCGGTTCGCTTCATCTCAAGGTCAATCAGAGGTGCGTTGTGGCTCTGAAACCTTGGAAAGTGGACGGCTGGTACCGATCAGGTGTAAACCTGGGGACTCCCTCGAGGGTGAGGGTGGTGTCTACGGACGCATCCACCTCGGGATGGGGAGCGCTGCTCGAGGGCAGACCGTTCTTTGGCCAGTGGTCAGAACGCGAGAAGCTCCTGCACATAAACTGCCTCGAAATGTTGGCAGTGGACAACGCGTTAACACGTTTTTGTCCCCAAATAAAGGGACACCACGTTCTGGTCCGGTCGGACAACATGTCAGTGGTGTCCTACATAAATCGCCAGGGCGGCCTCAGGTCCAGAAACCTGTACAGGCTAGTGAAACGCCTCCTGGTGTGGGCTCAGTGCAGTCTGCGCTCGCTGAGAGCAGCGCACGTGCCGGGGCTCCTGAACATAGGACCAGACAGACTGTCCAGGAACAATGTTCCGGCAGGCGAATGGTCTCTTCACCCACAGACAGTCCAGCTGCTGTGGAGGAAATTTGGCAGAGCGGAGATAGACCTATTTGTGTCTCAAGAAAACGCTCGCTGCCCGGAGTTTTTCTCCAAGAGCAGGGACGCGCTGGCACATGTGTGGCCCCGCCGCCCGCTCTACGCTTTTCCCCCTGTCTCTCTCCTGCCTCAGGTGATAGAGCGGATAAGGGAAGAAGGATGTCCAGTACTGCTCGTAGCGCCGCTCTGGAAAAACCAACCTTGGTTCCCAGCTGTGATGCAGCTAGCGAGCACTGTCCCGTGGCCAGTGCCAGTGAGGAGAGACCTCCTCTCCCAGGCTTACGGCTCGATATGGCATCCTCACCCGGAACTGTGGTCCCTTCATGTCTGGGCCATCAACGGGTACATGCTGAGCTCCCTAAGGGAGTGATAAACACGATCACACAGGCTAGAGCTCCGTCTACTAGACGCCTCTACGCATCGAAATGGTCAGTGTTTGCGGGCTGGTGCACATCCCGTGGCGTGTCACCCACAGCCTCTGGGGTGACGGAGGTGCTTTCCTTCCTGCAAGAGCTGTTGGAAAAAGGTAGAACCCCTTCCACGCTCAAAGTTTACGTGGCGGCTATAGCAGCGTTCTCTAGAACAACGCTTGGTCAGTCAATAGGAAGGAACGATTTAGTTATCCGCTTCCTCAGAGGAGCTAAAAGACTGAATCCTCCCAGACCTCCCTCAGTCCCTGTATGGGACCTTTCTACGGTTCTGGAAGCCATGAAAGGTGGCCCATTCGAGCCATTGCAGACGATTGATCTGAAACACCTGTCTTTCAAGACCGTGTTTCTGCTGGCTCTCGCTTCGGTGAAGCGCATAGGGGACTTACACGCGCTCTCAGTGAGCACGACGTGCATGGAGTTTGGGCCGAATGACTCGAGGGTTATACTCAAACCTAAGCACGGTTATGTTCCAAAATCTCTCAACACACCGTTTAGGGCGCAGGTTATTTCCCTGTCTGCCCTACCGGTCCCTGATGAGGAAAGAGACGCGAACCTCCTTTGCCCAGTCAGGGCGCTGCGAGCTTATGTGTCTCGCTCGTCTGTTTTCAGACAGACAGAGCAGCTCTTCGTTTCGTTCAGCGGGCGTTCTAAGGGACTAGCCGCGTCGAAACAGAGCCTATCCAGATGGATAGTTGATGCTATTGCGCTGGCATACGCTTCCAAGGGCGAGCAGTGCCCTTTGGGTGTCAGAGCGCACTCCACGAGAGGCATGGCCTCCTCGTGGGCTTGGTCGAGTGGGATTGCCTTGCAAAATATTTGTACGGCGGCGGGCTGGGCCTCCCCGTCTACATTTATAAGGTTCTATAACCTAGAGGTTCCCGCCCTGCAGGCCAGGCTGCTGTCGGTCTAGTTACCAGTATTATCTGTCCTGATACTATCAGCCCAGAATGCTGTGTCTGCTGAGCGCAGCTCATTGATCGACAGCGTAAAGTAATAGCACTAAATGTGTGCGGGCAGAATGTGTAAGACCCACTTTTCCATCAGTTCAGGCCGTACCCCGCCCTGTCTGTGTGATGTATTAGCGTTTAAACGACGCTGCTATGTGTGGAAGAGTACGGTTTCACCCCTCTCTCTTCCCGGACTCCCTGTGAGCTCCATGGGTGATTGTGCACTTTATGAACCCCGGGTTTTCGCCCTTGGGTCTATGGTGTCAGATCCCTGCACGCACGGCGTTTTGCATTGGGTCCCCTAGCGTAAGATAATCTTACGCAGTACGAGAGACCTCTCGTAAGAGAACGTACTCGGTTACTAACGTAACCTCGGTTCTCTCTAGAAGAGGGAACGAGTACTGCGTATCTTGCCGTGCATGCACACGCTCTGGTTGCTTCTATGATGAAAAACCAGATAATAGCTGCCTGCGAGCGATATTTATAGGCCTAGACCACGCCCGTTTCGGCGGGACGTGACGCAGCGGGCGCGAAGCACCCTCATTGGGTCTGGCGTCACGCCAGGCCTCGCTCGATAGGCTGCTGCAGTTGCCGCAGACCAGCCAATAGGCGCGCGAGCTGTCTCGCCTATGTCTGCATGCTGCTGCAACGCGTTTTGCATTATTTCAAAATTAAGGATAATTTTTGGCTTCAATATCTCGCGGAAAAAGGATTTTCCCCTAGCGTAAGATAATCTTACGCAGTACTCGTTCCCTCTTCTAGAGAGAACCGAGGTTACGTTAGTAACCGAGTACATTTTACATCAATTTTACGTTTTTTTAAAAGGAACTTGTCTGTATTTTTACAGAGTTATGTGTAATATTACAGAAATTATTAGGTAATATTTTACAGATTTTTTTCTGTGAAATTAGAAAACAAAGTAAAGAAGGTATAACTGCGGAAATCAGCATCTATTTAATATGTTTTCCTTACAGATTATTAAGCATGTGGGGGTTAAAGTGAGTTTTTTTAAGGTTAAATAATAGTATTTGTACATACAGTACCCTACATAGGCTACAGTAGGCCTGTATTGAATTATTTTTTATTTCACATTTTATTTTATACTCATTTTGATCATTATTTCATTGTCTTATTCTCCCATAATTTCATGTATATTTTATGAATATTTTTCCAAATCTCCGTTGCTGCACATTCAGAGCTTTTATGGCGTTATATATGTGCCTCAATCCTGAGCGAGTAATTGTAAGTTTTGAGCACAGAGAACTATATTTTGCAAGCACATTACATTATATTTTGAACAGAAATTAACAATCGCAAAAAAAAAATGTGTTTGAGCAAAGGAAAAAACGATTCCGTGCTCAATAAATGTATTTGCTTGTTTGCTATTATCCATATTAACGTGCAATAATAACCCCTCTCATGCAGTTTACTCAGGTGCTCTCTCACAAACTTATTCTCTGCGCTCCTGTCAAGTCCCTCTCTCTCTCTCTCTCTCTCAACCTCTTAATTCTGTGCGCGCTCAACTCTTGACACACACACACTCGCTCAACTCTTGACACACACGCTCGCTCAACGCTCAACTTACAACAGGTTACAAGTGTGCCACAAAATCAACCAATCAGAAAATTAAAGGTCAATTGTGATTGGCTGTTGGTCTCCAATCAAATCGCTAGTAGATCCAAAGCCTGTCTTGTAGAACTATCCATAGATATCCATATATATATACACTGCTCAAAAAAATTAAAGGAACACTTTGAAAACACATCAGATCTCAATGGGGGAAAATATCATGCTGGATATCTATACTAATATGGACTGGGTAATGTGTTATGAACGAAAGGATGCCACATCGTTTGATGGAAATGAAAATAATCAACCTACAGAGGATTGAATTCAAAGACACCCCGTAAATCTAAGTGAAAAAATGATGCAGCAGGCTTGTCAATTTTGCTGAAATTTCATTGCAGCAACTCAAAATGGTTCTCAGTAGTTTGTATGGCCCCCACGTGCTTGTATGCATGCCTGACAACGTCGGGACATGCTCCTACTGAGACAACGGATGGTGTCCTGGAGTATTTCCTCCCAGATCTGGACCAGCGCATCACTGAGCTCCTGGACAGTCTGAGGTGCAACCAGGTGATGTCAGATGGACCGAAACACAATGTCCCAGAGGTGTTCTATTGGATGTAGGTCAGGTGAGCGTGGTGGCCCTTCAATGGTATCATTCCTTCATCTTCGAGGAACTGCCTGCATGCTCTCGCCACATGAGGCCGGGCATTGTTGTGCACCAGGAGGAACCCAGGACCCACTGCACCAGCATAGGGTCTGACAATGGATCCAAGGATTTCATCCCGATACCTAATGGCAGTCAGGGTGCCATTGTCTAGCCTGCAGAGGTCTGTGCGTCCCTCCATGGATATGCCTCCCCAGACCATCACTGACCCACCACCAAACCGGTCATGCTGAACGATGTTACAGGCAGCATAACATTCTCCACGGCTTCTCCAGACCCTTTCCTGTCTGTCACATGCTCAGGGTGAACCTGCTCTCATTTGTGAAAACCAGAGGGCACCAGTGGCGGACCTGCCAATTCTGGTGTTCAATGGGAAATGCCAATCGAGCTCCCTGGTGCTGGGCAGTGAGCACAGGGCCCACTAGAGGCCGTCGGGCCCTCAGGCCACCCTCATGAAGTCTGTTTCTGATTGTTTGGTCAGAGACATTCACACCAGTGGCCTGCTGGAGGTCATTTTGTAGGGTTCTGGTAGTGCTCATCATGTTCCTCCTCGCACAAAGGAGCAGATACCGGTCCTGCTGATGGGTTAAGGACCTTCTACGGCCCTGTCCAGCTCTCCTAGAGTAGCTGTCTGTCTTCCTGGAATCTCCTCCATGCTCTTGAGACTGTGCTGGGAGACACAGCAAACCTTCTGGCAATGGCACGTATTGATGAGCCATCCTGAAGGAGCTGGACTGCCTGCGCAACCTCTGTAGGGTCCAGGTATCGCCTCATGCTACCAGTAGTGACACTGACCCTAGCCAAATGCAAAACTGGTGAAAAACAGTCTGAAAAGATGAGTAGGGAAAAAATGTCAGTGGCCTCCACCTGTAAAACCATTCCTGTTTTGGGGGTTGTCTCACTGTTGCCCATCTAGTGCACCTGCTGTTAATTTCATTAACACTAAAGCAGTTGAAACTGATTACCAACCCCCTCTGTTACTTAACTGACCAGATCAATATCCCAAGAGTTTAACTGACTTGATGCTATTCTCTGATTAAAAAGTGTTCCCTTTATTTTTTTGAGCAGTGTATATCCATATATCCGTATATAATCCTTTATTATATGATATCTTGGAACTATCTACAGCATCCCGGAAGCTTACTGAAAAAAAAAAAATCGAAAAAAATAACTGACTACAGCGAGACTAATGGATTAAAACACATTTTGGTAAGTAATTTTTATAATTATTATTAACTTAAAAGTGCCTTGTTAGTTTTGTGTATTATAAATTATAATACACAAAAATAATAATTAAAATAATTATTATAATGGTGGTTTTCTTTAGATCACAGACATTAGCCTAATAGTTGGAGGGCAAATTTTGTTTAATTGTTCGGAAAATGTCAGTTTTAAGAGTGAGGTGAGGCCATCCTTAAAAATATTCTTGTTTGCCGTTACCCGACCGACCCTGTCAATTTAGGGCCGACCCAATTCATTATTTTTTTCCCCTTTTAGTCCGACCGACTTGCCTGTTGTAAACTTGCGTTAAGACCGACCAATTTTTTTTTTTTTACTCTTCAAACAACTAATACAAATGCAATAAAATTATATTAATTATATTTTAGTAAGTATTGTGAATATAAATAGGCCTACATACAAACGTAGGCTATGCTCTTTCTTTTAAATAAAAACCCGTGGCATCATCTATGATTATAAGGGCTGTGTGGCTGTATGCGAAATGAAACCGAAATCGCGACACTCAGATCCACGAAAAATATGTTTTAGTGATTCTATGAATTGCACTGCGCAAACCAAAAGTAATATACCCACCGGATGAAGAGGGGTCGGCTCTCCACAGGACATAATATATTCATTTTATTTTATTTTTCGTGTTCGCATTTATGAGGAAGAAACAATGTTACGGACGTGACCGCTGAAAGCGGCACTAAAACTTTCACAGAGATCTCAAACAGGCATTTAAAACACCAAATATTAAGAATTGGCATATCGAGCAAAATAATATGATTGATCGAAAATTGTAGCCTATAGCCGCGTTTCCACCGCAGGAACTTTCCCCAGGAACTAGGAACTTTGGGCTGGTACTCGATGTGTTTACACTGCAGGAACCAGGGTCTAAATGAAGTTCCGGGTAAATATTTCCCCCTCCGATAGTCCCTGCTCACGAGGTAGTACTTTTTCAAAGTTCAGGAACTTTCAGGGGTGGGACTTGTGCGCTGCACAAGCTGATTGGTTGTGTTCACACCGCATTTTGGTTGGATGACTCCACGCAGCATTTTCTTTATTTTTAACCTCCCTTTTAAAAAGTGGCTTCATGCAGTAAAGTTGTCTGTCTGCAAATATGGAATTTAATTAAAAAAAACTGGGGGACTGGCGACGAGTTTCAGGCTTTATTATTTGGGTATTTGTGGAAGAGGAAACTTTCTGCGCGCTCGTCACAGCCATCTCACGGCCAATGTCCGCAATAGCTGATAACATACAATTTTATATCTAACGTTAGCATTACGAGCTCTGAACACGCTTTATCAGTGCTCGTCTCTTTTCTGCCACAGCTTTTAATATTAAGTCATTATGTTTACACATTGTCATCTATTGCAAGGCAAACCAACATGTTACAAATTTACTATAACAGGATTGAAATAGCGCTTTGAGGTTAGTAACAAACAACTATTTACAAGACTGTCACTATTTATGATTGATAGACGGGGTTCAGGCTTTTTTTAAGCGTATTTGCGCAAAAGGAAATTTTTGCGCGTTCGTCCCAGTCATCTCACAACATACCTTGTCTAATTTTATACGCATAAGAGCTTTCTGAACACGCTTTAGTATCAGTGCTCGTCTATTTTGTTATGTTAATTACCTCGTTAGTAAACCAATAACTGCAGCACAGTTTGAATCTCCTCCATACTTATAAATGTGGCGCTCAAAACTGATTAGTTACTGTCCGTCGCAGACTGGGAGGAGCAGTTGCGCGCAGTTTACCTTCCCGGTACTTTAGACCGCGGTGTAAACGCAGAAAGCAACCGGTCTGGGGCAAAAAAGGTTTCTGGGAAAAAAGTTCCTGGGACAAATTGTTCCGGGTAGTTTCGGTGGAAAAGCGGCTTATCTCTCCCCTCACATGCTCACCGGCAAGATGCACCGACATTAAATTTCTCTGTGGGCTAATAGGCCTATGTGTTAGCCCAGTCATTAAAAAACGATTTAGTTTCGTATTCATGTTTAAATAAAATTATATATATATATATATATTTTAAAATTTCATGTTGATTATATGAAAAGTGAAAAGCATGAATAAGATAAGATGATCCCGAAAATATCGGGAGACAAATGGAGTGGGCAGACATGATTTTGACCACTTCATTAAGTTTTTTTTTTTTTTTTTAGAAAGCCTGTCTTTAAAGTGAATTTCGTTTTGTATTAATTGTATCTTAATTTGAATCAATGTTTCATCAACCAATTTCTTGAATTTAATCAATAAGAGGCTAAATAGGCAATAGCAGGCAATATAATCAGGACACGGAGTCGCCGGCGCGTGAACTGGAGCTGCTCTCTTATGAACCGAAAGAAACACAGCGTAGGCTATAAGCTACTTGCCTCACAGACCTGAGACACATATATATACATATATATATATATATATATATATATATATATATATATATACATAGAAAGCATGAAATGTACACTTTTAAACAAAACAATTCAAAACGAAAGAAAACAGACTGTTCTCTGCTTATGTAATGAAATGTGCATTTCTCTCTGGCGCGTTCACTGCGAAGATCGAGTCATCGTCAACTTCATCTTTGACACAGAAAACACTTGTTTATTAATAAACAATTGAAATGTCTCCTTGATATGTTTGACATACTAATAATCATTAGGCTACTTTTCCCAGTTCTGACAGCTTTTAGGCGCGTTATTGGCAGCGCACCCTTAGATGTTACATGAACACGTCACCACCGCTATAATATTCAGTTCAGTTTATACAGGTTTTCTAATTGTTATTTAATATATATTTATAACTTGGCACGAAGTTCTGGAAAACTGTCAGTGAAGTCCCGATATGCATATTTGTTTAAATTCATACCGACGTAATCACCATGACCAAAATTGTACCTTTTTTTTTTTTTTACATTGAATCTCGAAAACAAATACAGCCCGACCTACCGACCTTTTTTTTGTGTGTGTGGCTGTTACCACAAACCAAAATATTTTTAAGGATGGCCTCATTGTGTGAGGTGATTGACAGCTATATGTGACAGAGGAATATTATGACACTCCTCCAGAGATTCAGCTTATAATTTATAATGCTGTTGTGTTGTTTAACTTAAAATAGTATATCTCCTACTAAAGTGGTGTGACAGTGTTGCTGTTCTGATGACATTCTGTGCTAGCATTAGAATGCTTGAAAAGGAGAAGTCAAACTAACTTTAGTCACAATAGAGATATAATATTGTAAGTTAAACAACACAACAGCATTATAATACACACAACTAACAAGGCACTTTTAAGTAAAAAAAAAAAAAAAAAAAAAAAAAAAACCTTATCAAAATGTGTTTTAATCCATTAGTCTCGCTGTAGTCAGTTATTTTTTTCGATTTTTTTTTTTTTTTTTTCAGTAAGCTTCCGGGATGCTGATAGTTACAGATATCATATAATAAAGGATTATATATGGATATATGGATATATATGGATATCTATGGATAGTTCTACAAGACGGGCTTTGGATCTACTAGCGATTTGATTGGAGACCAACAGCCAATCACAATTGACCTTTAATTTTCTGATTGGTTGATTTTGTGGCACACTTGTAACGCTGTTGTAAGTTGAGCAAGTTGAGCGAGCGTGTGTGTCAAGAGTTGAGCGAGCGTGTGTGTCAAGAGTTGAGCGCGCACAGAATTAAGAGGTTGAGAGAGAGAGAGAGGGACTTGACAGGAACACAGAGAATAAGTTTGTGAGAGAGCACCTGAGTAAACTGCGTGAGAGGGGTTATTATTGCACGTTAATATGGATAATAGCAAACAAGCAAATACATTTATTGAGCACGGAATCGTTTTTTCCTTTGCTCGAACACATTTTTTTTTTTGTGATTGTTAATTTCTGTTCAAAATATAATGTAATGTGCTTGCAAAATATAGTTCTCTGTGCTCAAAACTTACAATTACTCGCTCAGGATTGAGGCACATATATAACGCCATAGGCTTTGTGTGTGTGTGTGAGTGCGCGCGCGCGCGCGATGACGCAGATTCAAATTCGCCGCAATTACTTTTCCGCTGTTTACTCCCGCCCACAATGGTTAACGTTAGCTGGGGCCCGTTCTTCGTACGTTGCTTAAAACATCCGAGATCAAATTACACATCCAAGATGATATCATCGTGCTAATCATGATCTGGCTAATGAGGTTCTTCGAACACACTTGCCGGATATGATTAGTATCGCTGGATTGAGTTATCTGAGATAATTGCGCGTTCATGCGCTGGTTTAAAAGGGGATATGTATCGATAGTAGAAACATTGATCAGCAACGCTGCTATTGGCTGCTCAGCGTGGCCAAAGAGCGCGCTCAGTTTTTCTCCTCAGCAGAGCAAGAACTAATAGTCGAAGTTTATTCGGAATTTTAATGTTTAATCAAAACGCCAGGGAACACCTCAAAGTCTGCAAAAGCCAGGAGAGAGGGCTGGCAAAAAATAGCAGACAATTTAAATCCGTTAGAAGTGGCCATGTTAGATGTTTTTATCACTTATTAGCCTATATTTTTGTATTTTAATAATTGCATAATTACTTTGTTCATTGTAATGTCAGTCACCATACTAGAACATGGGAACAAATAAAAGTGAAGTAAACATATTCTACTTAATGGCAATTTTTAGTTATATAGTCTCTTTTATAAAAGACACTGTTAAATAAATGGTTGTCTGTTTATAAAAGCAACCAAGATAAAGGCTGAGGAAAAATAGAAAAGATCTTAGTAGCCTACACTGTAAAATAATTTATGCTGCATTAAATTAAGGCCGTATAGTCATTTCAACTGTTAAATCTTGAGTAAACTTAAACTGATAAACTTATGTTAATGTAAAAATATTTTGCCATGAGTTATTGATCAGATTTTTCCCCAGTGTAGTTCATTGTAATGACATTGTGTTTTCCTCTTTTGTGCACTTTTACATTATACACCAACACTTGTATTTGTTCCCAAGAAAGTGGTGGCAGAAATATGTGCAGTAAGTGGACATTTTCTAACTTTCCAAAGGAAAGAAAGTATAAGACTTTGTAATGTCCATTTGTTTCCATTGCACTGGACAGTGAATAAACCCTCTCAGATGACTGTCATATGGAGGAACTAGCCTACCTGCAAGTGCATAAATAACTTTACTTCATTTATACTTGTATGCTTTATGGCTGCAATATAAGTTGCAGGATTCTACATCTACAGAAAGGCCTACAGAAGAGTCTGCACAGACAGAGGAGACATAGGCCTACAGGTGGCCAGTGTATAGCCAACTTTTCCTTTTTATTTGTTGCATGAGCCATGTGTCTAATATCACTTGACCACTGGCTTTTCTTTACAAAGAACAATTGAAATAAAACTCAAGGAACTAAGCATATTTGTCTTTTATTAAACATTTAATGAAAAGTGTTTTTTTTTTTTTTTTGTGGCAATGTTGTGTAATATGGCACATGCAACAATGTCCAGTCAGGTGTGCAACCCTCAGACTTTTCAGACACTGAAATCTTCCCTTTAGTTAGCCAAAGTTCATTTCATTGTGTGCCCTTGTCCTGGCTAGAGCTGCATTGTAACTGGTTTGGGCCAGGGAATGGGGTCATAAAACACCTGTCTGCAGGCAGGAGCATGTCATAATGACCTATGAAAAATGCAGTTCTGTTAGGATCAGCATAAGTGTATGTAATACAGTGAGCTTGATATTTAATTGTGGAACTTTCCTTACCACTTTCAAATAATGTGCATGAATGTGAATCTCTGAAAATGCTTAAGTCATGCACAGATCCTGGCCATTTTGCTTTCACATTTGTGATATGGAAGATTTTAGTCAACTGTCGACAAGTCGAAAATAAATGTGCGTTTCCAACAAATTAATAATGTAAACGACAATCTCACAAGTCACGAGAAAAAATATATATCTCAGAAAGAAAGTGCACTATCGCTGCGCTGGACTTCCCGTATCAGCTCCGCTTATGAAGCCGCAGTCTAATCCTGTTAACATGAAATAAGCCTGCTCCCGAGCAGGTTTAAGATTGCGCACCTGTTGCTATGACAGCAAGTCCAGGATGAGCGTTGAAGAACCAAACAATCCAAGATCATGCCAAATCGCCAACAATCAAATCCAGCTAAGTGAGTTAGCGACGTACGAAGAACGGGCCCCTGATCAGTCGAGTTTGGGCAAGCGGGAGATTTGAATTCAGTCTACTCTCGTGAAGTGGATTGTGAGATCAACAGTGGTTCAAAGCAATCGTATTCGTCAAGCTTGAAAACTGTAAACGTTCAGCCATTAGCAGGAGTAGCCTTAGCGAGCAGCCGTGAGCAGGAGTTCTGTTGTCAGTCAGTCCGTTTGGATTCTTTGGAATTAACGCCCTTTTCAGTGAGCCTTGTTCATCACAGCGGACATCATGCCAACCGGTCACCGCCTGAGGTAAGAGTCTCATTATCCTAAGTTACATGTGAACGATATTTTATATTACATTTGTGTTACGTTTACAGTTTTCAAGCTAACGTTAGCATTCTTAAATAATGTTCAGTCATAAACAAGATGCATCATGCATCTTTACATTTTCCATCTGTTTTAAGAAAGATCAGTTGAACCCACATCTCAAAAGACCTAAAACAAGCTTTCGTAGACTTGTTATACATATCAAAGTCCGTTTAATTGTGTATAAAATCTTTGTTAATACGCAATAGTATCTGTCAGTAAATCACTCTTAAATGGCGGGACATTTTGAAACACTGCCTGGAAGCTGAAATCTCTTCTCTTAAAAAATATCCTCGGTTTTAATTATAGTAACCACGTTTTTGGCGGATTTTTATTACCATTTTTAATAACCACAGTTATACTACAAATACAAATAGGCCTACCATGTTTTTTTTTCTTTTCTTTGTGGTTAAACCATAGTTAATTTTCGTAAGGGTTAACATGGCTATCTCAAGACTGGTAAGAAAACGAATTCAGTAAATACTGTACTTGTTGATGATACAGGAAAGCACATGAGACTAGAATATGAACACAACATGATAAATAGCATATTCTGGCTGCATCTGCTTGCCAACACGTAGCTATAGAATGCATATATGTGCATATATTAGGCTTATAAAATAAAAGTTGATAGAATGTTTGTGTTCTGATGAAGAAATTAACATATTGAATGGCCTGGGGTCATCATAGTAGCCTTTTTCATAGGATACTTTTGATCATTGGTTATGAAAATTGCATTGATCCAGATGAACAGACAGTTACACCCCTAACGTTAGGTGTCTCGTCTCAGCTCAAAACTTCACTGTTAGCCTTTCCTGCCCAGCTTCCAGATCATAGTCAGTTGAGGTTTTGCATTGTCCCAGTGGAACATATTCTGACATGTGTAAATGTAATACTGAGTTGTTAATTTTTATTTAATTTTGTGATTTCAGGTCAAGTAATTTAAAATATTGTAATGGCCGAGTCTTCTGATTCCATATGATTGCACTAAAAGTGGCAGAAAATTAAATTTGTTTTATACTATATTTTCCCATATGAATATTCATTTGATCCTTGTGAGGCCACTGTAGCTGCACAAGGTTTGTTTTTACTACAGTAAAACCATGATTGTGTTAGATTCCACCCATCTATTTAATTTTTTGTAGCGTAACTAGGCTTTGTCATTTAGAAACATGACTTTTCCTATCACTTAATGACACATATCTCTACCTTTAATTCCAGCTAGAGGATCTGATGGTTGCTGCTTGCATCTCAGCCTACCTGATGGAAAATTCTTGCTGGATGAATGACCTTCACCTTCAACTCAACCTTGCCAAGACAGAACTGCTTATGGTTTCACTTTCAGCCAAACCATCCTTACTGTGTGATCCTGCTGATTTGCCTTCTACAACATCAGAAAGATCCGGTCCTTCCTATCGGAGCCACGCAACTCCTTGTCTAAGCTCTTGTTCTATCCAGACTGGACTATTGTAATGCTCTCCTGACAGCTTTCCAGCATCAGTCAAACCTCTGCAACTGATCCAGATGCTGCAGCAAGACCTAAACTCACTGCTTCAGATCTATGTGTGTCCAGAAGCTTGTGTTCTGCAAGTGAACGGCGCCTTGTGGTGCCATCATCCCAAAGAGGCACAAAATCACTTTCACTGACCTTTCCCTGGACTGTTCCCTGCTGGTGGGATGACCTGCCCAACTCAACACATTTTCAAGAAACCGCTAAAGATCCATCTTTTCATGTGTCTGCTGAGCGCAGCTCAATGACCGACAGCATAAAATGCTAGCACTAAATGTGTGGGGGCAGAATGTGTAAGACCCACTTTTTCCATCAGTTCAGGCCGTACTCCGCCCTGTCTGTGTGATGTAATTAGCATCTAAGCGACGCTGCTATGTGTGGAAGAGTACGGTTTCACCCCTCTCTCTTCCCGGACTCCCTGTGAGTTCCATGGGTGATTGTGCACTTTATGAACCCCGGGCGTTCGCCCTTGGGTCTACAGTGTCAGATCCCTGCACGCACGATGTTTTGCATTGGGTTTTGCATTGGGTCCCCTAGCGTAAGATACCTTACGCAGTACGAGAGACCTCTCGTAAGAGAACGTACTCGGTTACTAACGTATCCTCGGTTCTCTCTAGAAGAGGGAACGAGTACTGCTTATCTTGCCGTGCATGCACACGCTCTGGTTGCTTCGATGATGAAAAACCAGATAATAGCTGCCTGCGAGCGGTATTTATAGGCCTAGACCACGCCTGTTTCGGCGGGACGTGACGCAGCGGGCGCGAAGCACCCTCATTGGGTCTGGCGTCACGCCAGGCTTCGCTCGATAGGCTGCTGCAGTTGCCGCAGACCAGCCAATAGGCGCGCGAGCTGCCTCGCCTATGTCTGCATGCTGCTGCAACGCGTTTTGCATTATTTCAAAATTAAGGATAATTTTTGGCTTCAATATCTCGCGGAAAAAGGATTTTCCCCTAGCGTAAGATACCTTACGCAGTACTCGTTCCCTCTTCTAGAGAGAACCGAGGTTACGTTAGTAACCGAGTACGTTTTGGTAGGAACGAAAGTTTAGATCGTATGTTTCTCCGGAATCTATATTCTAATATAGATCTATATTCCGATTGGTTGCTGGCGTTTGCCGCTGTACCGCGCCATAGCTCATTACCATAAAGTTGAGCTACTTTCAACTTTCTGATTGACGCTCAAAACATCCAAAACGCGACGCCAAATGGATTTGACGCTCCTTGCAGCTGAGAGAAGCCAGCTTCCATTGAAAATGAATGACTTCCGGTAACTTTGTAAGCTTAAGTCGGCGGCGGTGTGAATGTACAGTAGTAGTAATAGTAAACACGCTGCCGCTTGTCCTCAAAGGGATAGTTCACCCAAAAATAAAAATTCTCATCATTTACGCACTCTAATGTTGTTCCAAACCTGTATTAATTTCCTTCTAATATTTTCTAATATTTTTCCAATATTAATATTTTGAAGAATGTGGCTATCCAAACAGTAGCTGGTCCCCATTGACTTCCATAGGAGAAAAATATACTATGGTAGTCACTGGGGTACATCAACTGTTTGGTTACCCACATTCTGCCAAATAACTTTTATTTTCAACAGAAGAAAGAAACTTATTTGAGTTTAAAACAACTTGAGAGAGTAAATTTGAATTTTTAGGAGAACTATCCCTTTAATGTTAATAAAACAACAAAATGCAAAGAGAAAATTACTCACTGCTCTTGACTGATAACTTTAATAGTAGCTTTAATAAGTATCAATGTATAATTTATACAGTGTATACGTTGGTTTGACGATCAGATGTAATAAAATTCCTTGTTGTGTTATACAATTACAAACATTCGGACTCTGACTTTTATTTTATTTTGATAAAAAAAAATGTGTGCATGCGCCAACACAAAAAGTCCCACAGCTGTCCCCCCCAATGTGTGATTGACAATTTCGCCCTTGCTTTTAGCGTCTACTGTTGCCACGCAATGACAAAAGTTACGCTGCAGCCAAGCTGAGTGAGAGTGACTATGTGTGCACAAATGATTTGCAAACTCGCTCATTCTCTTGTTACATATTAATCGGAGCAATCACCTTTGGCTACTTCATTTAGACTTCATCCCTCCTGAACACTTAACATGCCCCCCAAAGCATAAGTAAGCGTAAGTGCAATACTCCCACTGTCTAGTGCAATAAACTCAGGTGATATTTATATATATATTATTCATACTACAAAAATACTGTAAATATGTTCATAATCTGTAACATGCACTAGACTCCCACTGTCTAGTGTAATATTCTCTAATTCAGGTGATATTTATATTTATATTATTCATACTACTCAAATACTGTAAATATGTTCATAATATGTAAATGTTTATTCGGACTAAACCCAACTGTGACCTTACTTTTTTACTATTTATACTATTTTTTTTTTTATTCTTTTAAATATATTTTATTCTTAGAATTGTATTACTATGTTTCTTGTTGTATTTGTATTTGTATATGTGCACTGGAAGCTTCAGTACCAAGAAAAATTCCTTGTGGGTGCAAGCACACTTGGCAATAAAGCTCTTTCTGATTCTGATTCTGATTCTGATTACTCTATTTTCTAACTCAGTAGCTGTCAAATGTAACCCGTTGTAAAATCGCTGCTGTCTCGTTACGAATGAATAGAATATTCACGTCAGACAATGCGAGTGATAAATAGCAGAGAACGTTCAGACTATAGGGATGTCCTGGGATTTTACTAGTGCTGTTCATATAGTCCATGAGCCAGGGCCCCAAATTTGGTCCATCGGTATCATCTGGGGGGGCAAATGCTATCATTGTTTTTTGGCAAGGTATACACCCCTAGTATTAGAAAAATCACGATAGCAGTGCAGCGGTGGTAGCGAAATCACTTTTTTCAGCTCATGAAGTTACTAACCCCCTAAAATAAATTCCGTTTTTGAAATCTGGTGTATATCTGGTTTAGGCTCATGCTAGGGATATTGTCAATATTCTATAATATGGTGCTTGGTATCGTTGGAAAGGGGACCTTTTAGGCTTTCATTTAAGCCCAGTACTGAATCTGTCTGAAAAACAGAGAGGTCACATGACTTCTTTAAACCAGAAATAACACACATTTTTTCATAATTTCCGCCTAAACTGTATGCTTTCTTTTATCCCTGTGGCATGAAAGAACACCATGGACACAAAACTCAACAACTTCAATACTCAAGGCACTCTGATGACTCAGAAAATGTATAATATACCCATACTATTTATTTGTGAGAGCCTTAAATTAGACTTCTGCAGCCAGCACAAGTCTTCAAATTAGAATAAAGCCAATAGAAAATAGAATACCCTATTAGTCCAGGGCCAAATGGCCTATTTATTCATGTACAGTTGTAATAAAAAGTAATTGTTTCAATACTGTCGTCAGCATAACACTTGTAAGTGGTTTAACAAAATGTTTCTATCATGTATTTTGATATTCACCCACTTTTAGTCAGAATATCAGAAAGTAGCTCATGCACGGAATGTTGATGGATTTTGACAGTTTGACAAGGTTTTGCTAGTTTTGCGAAAAGATTGTTGGTTCAGTTGACTGGTTATAACAACACTACCAACTATGCCATCTTCAATCAACTTCCATTGAGTTCCAGGGGTATTAAATGTAAGTACAAAATACTTTTTCTCTTGTGCTTGTGAAATGGTGGGGAATAGTAGCAGAATAGTAGCAGTAGCTAATGTAAGCTTGGTGTTTTTCACACTTAGTATACTTCTTTTAAACTTAAAATAAGAAAGTATACTTTCAGTCTACATTTTATGTACTTCTCAGAAATATAATTAAAATTACACTTCAGTGTACTTGATTTATACTGAGAGAAAAGTCCAGGGCCCGTATTCATAAAGATTCTAAGAATCCTCTCAGAAAACTCTTAATGTAGCTTAAAAACTTTTACATAGGAGTCTTAGCTTAAGAGCGATTCGGGGCCGATCTGAGAGCAACTCTGAGCAAGGAAAAGACAAAAACTTTCATCTTAGTGAGGAGGCGGGGCTGACCCCGTTGCTATGTATGACACAATCTTTTGAAGACTGTGATTGGCTGGTTGTCCAAGAAGGAAAAAAAAAGAGTGATTTTAAGTATAGGGTCTATTCTAATAGCCTGGTTATACCAGACTCTGCTACTTCACTTTGCTTCGTATACAGAGTCTGGAATGGCATAATAGAGAAGTGTTTTCTCTCTTACTAGGGGGCGCTTGTCTGACGTTTAAAATCATTGGTTACCCGTAAGCCAATCACATAACGTTTGGTTATGGCGTGTGTTATGCGCATGCTCAGCCGCATCTAACTTCCACTGTAAACACATGTATGATGCGAAAACAAAACCATAGAGCGAAATACCGGAGTGAACATGGCTGTGAACGACTTTTGCAGATTATGTGAAGTAAATCTACGCATCCACGGTACAATCAGCATCCACGTCACGGCTCTCAGCCCGCCCTCTGTTCGTTGATTGGCCCGGCCGTCTGAAGGCCGGTGGAAAACTGAAAGATAAGCTGCTATCTCAGACTGACTACAGAAGCGAAATGAAATTGAGCGGAAGTAGGAAGTCTGACGTAGTCAGGCTACTATTCTAAGCCTTCACTTAGAAATTACATGCGACTTTGTACATTACACACTGCTGCATTATTGCATTTTCCCAGTTGCCAAATATCGTAATGTAGTGATTACTTTCATTTCTGGCGCTATTGCATTTCTGCGTGTCGGAGATGTTAGCGCGTCTCTAATAAGATCAGTCACAAACATGATCCCTGCACGATCTAATCTATAGCGTCTTATTAACTCACTGTCATTGAGTCCCATTGTCTGCAACACATTTCTTCTCCCTCTTCGTCTTTCTGCCATGTTCTCCTCTGCTAAAGAATCTCTTCAGCCTCTGAAAAGTCCTCGTCCGTACTCCTAACAATTTTGACCTTAAGACCTCTTTTAAGGGTTAAGATGCTTTCTGAATTACTTTTTTCTTTACTGGGATTTGTTCTTTAATTTTAAGAGTAAACGCCCACATTTCTAAGAATTTTATTTGAATTTTGTCACTAGGAGCTACTCTTTGCATTAAGATTCTTTATGAATACGGGTATATATTATATATTGATATAAAACAGATATGTTTCTAATTCTGCATATCTGAATTTTTGTGTAGGCTAGTCCACTGGTAGTGTATAACAATTTACTCTAATTATACTTTTTTGTTTAAAATGTTGCCTTTCTTTATGAAACTTACTGACATTCAAGTGTTGATTAAAAAAGGATGCATGAAGCTAATAAAATATTTTTAAAATTAAAGTACAGTTAAAGTTATTTTTCAAGTGCAAAAATAATATATAAATAGTAAACTATAAGTATAATGTTATGTTCACTTAAAGAAAACTTACAAGTATACTTGCAGTATAAACTACGAAACTAGTAGTTTACTGAGAGTACACTTCAGTCTATACTTTCATAAACAAAAAATGTACTACTTGTATTAAAATAGTAAACTACTAGTATACTTGTAAGTAATGGCGCTTTTCCACTGCATGGTACGGTACGGCTCGGTTCGGTACGGCACGCTTTGGCGCTTTTCCACTGCATGGTACGGTACGGCTCGGTTCGGTACGGCACGCTTATGGCGCATTTCCACTGCATGGTACGGTACGGTACGGCTCGCTTCGGCTCGCTTTAAATGGTACCACCTCTGTTGAGGTTCCAAGCGTACCGTACCGGTACTAAAATGTGACGTGAAAACACTGAAGATCACTGATTGGTCAGACAGAATCGTCACTACCAGTGTCATTGTATTTGCGACACGAGACCATGCACGAGACAAACCCGCTAGATTTAAATAGCCAGTAGACAACAGCCAACGCTGTAGTGTCTTGCAGTTAAAAAGTTTCTTGTAAACTGTTTCTTGCAGTCAGGGGCGGCGCCGGATAATTTTTAACGCATGTGCTGAGGGCACACACACACATATATGTGTGTGTATATATATATATATATATATATAATTAATAAATGAGAAAAACTTGGCCACAAAATATTTAATATTCAATTATTTTAATGATCACAATTAAAGTTTTAATTTTATTAAATTGAACAAGCGCAAAATTCAGCATTCAATCAAATATTCAAAAAGACTTAATAATAATGTTATTTCTCTCTATAGGCGCGTTTACTACGAATATGGCGATCGTCAACTTCATCTTTGCCAGACACTGACAGAAAACACTATTTTATAAATAAAAATCAGTGCACGCGTCCCCGGATTTACAAACGCACATCTTGCTTGTTGCACGCACATTATGTCGAAATAACGAGATATTATGTTGAAATAACATTATTATTATTAAGTCTTTTTGAATATTTGATTGAATGGTGAATTTTGCGCTTGTTCAATTTAATAAAATTAGGCCTATATATAGCCTATATATATATAGCCTACTATTAATAAATGAGCAAAAATTGGCCACAAATTATTTAATATTCAATTATTTTAATGATCACAATTAAAGTTTTAATTTTATTAAAACGCGTGCACTGATTTTTATTTATAAAATAGTGTTTTCTGTCAGTGTCTGTGCATGGCAAAGATGAAGTTGACGATCGCCATATTCGTAGTAAACGCGCCTATAGAGAGAAATGCACATAATGGATTACATAAGTTTCTTTTTGTTTTGAATTATTTCGTTTAAAGACATTTCAAGCTTTGTGTATTTGAGGATGAGATGCGCTCCAGTTAACGTACAATGCAAGTGACCGCTCGGGCGCCTCAATGGTTAAATTGTCTATTTTGCATCTTATTCAATCCAGGCAAATTGTTTGATGAAAAAATTATTAAAATTAAGATACAATTTATACAAAACGAAATTCACTTAAAGAAAACAAAGTGAACAAAACTTAATGAAGTGGTCAAAATTATGTCTGACTCGCTCCATGTCTCTCTACTCGTCTCGTGCTGTTCACTTTTCATAATCAACATAGGCAGATGGAAAAAAATAACATAACATTAACATTAAATGCGCTTTTTTAATGGCAGTAGTTTAAAACAGTAGGCTACATTAGGCCTAGACTCTCTATTTGCAAAGATTGCTGCACATTCATTTAATTCTGAATTTTGCATTTGTTCAAATCAAGTTCACGGATAATTGTGCGTGCATTTATTAATCATTATAATGATACTAAAATCATAAAGTAGGCTGTACAAAAAATCAGATGAGCCTAGAATATGAACGCAACGTTTAATTACACGTTAAGAATTCTCCTTCCATATAGTAAACCATTATAAGAACGTTTAATTTAATTTAAAAACATCCACATGCCGAGAATCAAGAGCACCATCCCCCGTGTTGTGCGTTTGAAATGTGGCGCGTTTACGATGATGTCATGGCAGTAGAGGCGGCAACTATAACGATCAGTCCCACCCACTTTGAAGCGGTACTAACTGCAATGGAAAAGCAACCGAGCTAAAGCGAACCGAACCGTGCCGTACCGAGTCGAGTCGTACCACGCAGTGGAAAAGCGAAGCGAGCCGAACCGTTCCGCGCCGAGCCGAACCGTACCGAGCCGAACCGTGCCGTACCATGCAGTGGAAAAGCGCCATAACTTGTAGTACAGATGCATTACAAATGAGAAACCTAGTTGTGTACTTAGTTTACTACTCTTACAAATACAAAAAATACTAAAAGTGGGCCAATTTAGTCCCAATCAGTATTGAAATAGTACACAAGTTTACTACAAGTACACATTGGTATTAGTATACTTACTACATAAAGTATACTTTAAAAATATACTTTACTTAAGTATACTTCATAAAATTAACATGAAGACATGCACTTTTATGATAAAGAGATGCACTTTTATAATGGAGAGATGCACTTTTATGATGGATAGATGCACTTTTATGATGGATAGATGCACTTTTATGATGTATAGATGCACTTTTATAATGATAGATGCACTTTTATGATGGATAGATGCACTTTTATGATGGATATATGCACTTTTATAATGGATAGATGCACTTTTATAATGGATAGATGGACCTTTATAATGGATAGATGCACTTTTATAATGGATAGATGCACTTTTATAATGGATAGATGCTCTTTTATAATGGATAGATGCACTTTTATAATGGATAGATGGACCTTTATAATGGATAGATGCACTTTTATAATTGATAGATGGACTTTTATGATGGAGATATGGACTTTTATGATGGAGAGATGGACTTTTATAATGGATAGATGGACTTTTATGATGGAGAGATGGACTTTTATAATGGATAGATGCACTTTTATAATGGATAGATGCTCTTTTATAATGGATAGATGCACTTTTATAATGGATAGATGCACTTTTATTATGGATAGATGCTCTTTTATAATGGATAGATGCACCTTTATAATGGATAGATGGACCTTTATAATGGATAGATGCACTTTTATAATGGATAGATGCACTTTTATAATGGATAGATGCTCTTTTATAATGGATAGATGCACTTTTATAATGGATAGATGCACTTTTATAATGGATAGATGCTCTTTTATAATGGACAGATGCACTTTTATTATGGATAGATGCACTTTTATAATGGATAGATGCACTTTTATAATTGATAGATGGACTTTTATAATTGATAGATGGACTTTTATGATGGAGATATGGACTTTTATAATGGATAGATGGACTTTTATGATGGAGAGATGGACTTTTATAATGGATAGATGCACTTTTATAATGGATAGATGCTCTTTTATAATGGATGGATGCACTTTTATAATGGATATATGCACTTTTATTATGGATAGATGCACTTTTATAATGGATAGATGCACTTTTATTATGGATAGATGCACTTTTATAATGGATAGATGCACTTTTATAATGGATAGATGCTCTTTTATAATGGATAGATGCACTTTTATAATGGATAGATGCACTTTTATAATGGATAGATGCACTTTTATAATTGATAGATGGACTTTTATGATGGATAGATGCACTTTTATAATTGATAGATGGACTTTTATGATGGAGATATGGACTTTTATGATGGAGAGATGGACTTTTATAATGGATAGATGGACTTTTATGATGGAGAGATGGACTTTTATAATGGATAGATGCACTTTTATAATGGATAGATGCTCTTTTATAATGGATAGATGCACTTTTATAATGGATAGATGCACTTTTATAATGGATAGATGGACTTTTATGATGGAGAGATGGACTTTTATGATGGAGAGATGGACTTTTATAATGGATAGATGGACTTTTATGATGGAGAGATGGACTTTTATAATGGATAGATGCACTTTTATAATGGATAGATGCTCTTTTATAATGGATAGATGCACTTTTATAATGGATATATGCACTTTTATTATGGATAGATGCACTTTTATAATGGATAGATGCACTTTTATAATGGATAGATGCTCTTTTATAATGGATAGATGCACTTTTATAATGGATAGATGCACTTTTATAATGGATAGATGCACTTTTATAATTGATAGATGGACTTTTATGATGGAGATATGGACTTTTATGATGGAGAGATGGACTTTTATAATGGATAGATGGACTTTTATGATGGAGAGATGGACTTTTATAATGGATAGATGCACTTTTATAATGGATAGATGCTCTTTTATAATGGATAGATGCACTTTTATAATGGATAGATGCACTTTTATAATGGATAGATGCACCTTTATAATGGATAGATGGACCTTTATAATGGATAGATGCACTTTTATAATTGATAGATGGACTTTTATGATGGAGATATGGACTTTTATGATGGAGAGATGGACTTTTATAATGGATAGATGGACTTTTATGATGGAGAGATGGACTTTTATAATGGATAGATGCACTTTTATAATGGATAGATGCTCTTTTATAATGGATAGATGCACTTTTATAATGGATAGATGCACTTTTATTATGGATAGATGCTCTTTTATAATGGATAGATGCACCTTTATAATGGATAGATGGACCTTTATAATGGATAGATGCACTTTTATAATCGATAGATGCACTTTTATAATGGATAGATGCTCTTTTATAATGGATAGATGCTCTTTTATAATGGATAGATGCACTTTTATAATGGATAGATGCACTTTTATAATGGATAGATGCACTTTTATAATGGATAGATGCACTTTTATAATGGATAGATGCACTTTTATAATGGATAGATGCTCTTTTATAATGGATAGATGCACTTTTATAATGGATAGATGGACCTTTATAATGGATAGATGCACTTTTATAATTGATAGATGGACTTTTATGATGGAGATATGGACTTTTATGATGGAGAGATGGACTTTTATAATGGATAGATGGACTTTTATGATGGAGAGATGGACTTTTATAATGGATAGATGCACTTTTATAATGGATAGATGCTCTTTTATAATGGATAGATGCACTTTTATAATGGATAGATGCACTTTTATTATGGATAGATGCTCTTTTATAATGGATAGATGCACCTTTATAATGGATAGATGGACCTTTATAATGGATAGATGCACTTTTATAATGGATAGATGCACTTTTATAATGGATAGATGCTCTTTTATAATGGATAGATGCACTTTTATAATGGATAGATGCACTTTTATAATGGATAGATGCTCTTTTATAATGGACAGATGCACTTTTATTATGGATAGATGCACTTTTATAATGGATAGATGCACTTTTATAATTGATAGATGGACTTTTATGATGGAGATATGGACTTTTATGATGGAGAGATGGACTTTTATAATGGATAGATGGACTTTTATGATGGAGAGATGGACTTTTATAATGGATAGATGCACTTTTATAATGGATAGATGCTCTTTTATAATGGATGGATGCACTTTTATAATGGATATATGCACTTTTATTATGGATAGATGCACTTTTATAATGGATAGATGCACTTTTATTATGGATAGATGCACTTTTATAATGGATAGATGCACTTTTATAATGGATAGATGCTCTTTTATAATGGATAGATGCACTTTTATAATGGATAGATGCACTTTTATAATGGATAGATGCACTTTTATAATTGATAGATGGACTTTTATGATGGATAGATGCACTTTTATAATTGATAGATGGACTTTTATGATGGAGATATGGACTTTTATGATGGAGAGATGGACTTTTATAATGGATAGATGGACTTTTATGATGGAGAGATGGACTTTTATAATGGATAGATGCACTTTTATAATGGATAGATGCTCTTTTATAATGGATAGATGCACTTTTATAATGGATAGATGCACTTTTATAATGGATAGATGGACTTTTATGATGGAGAGATGGACTTTTATGATGGAGAGATGGACTTTTATAATGGATAGATGGACTTTTATGATGGAGAGATGGACTTTTATAATGGATAGATGCACTTTTATAATGGATAGATGCTCTTTTATAATGGATAGATGCACTTTTATAATGGATATATGCACTTTTATTATGGATAGATGCACTTTTATAATGGATAGATGCACTTTTATAATGGATAGATGCTCTTTTATAATGGATAGATGCACTTTTATAATGGATAGATGCACTTTTATAATGGATAGATGCACTTTTATAATTGATAGATGGACTTTTATGATGGAGATATGGACTTTTATGATGGAGAGATGGACTTTTATAATGGATAGATGGACTTTTATGATGGAGAGATGGACTTTTATAATGGATAGATGCACTTTTATAATGGATAGATGCTCTTTTATAATGGATAGATGCACTTTTATAATGGATAGATGCACTTTTATAATGGATAGATGCACCTTTATAATGGATAGATGGACCTTTATAATGGATAGATGCACTTTTATAATTGATAGATGGACTTTTATGATGGAGATATGGACTTTTATGATGGAGAGATGGACTTTTATAATGGATAGATGGACTTTTATGATGGAGAGATGGACTTTTATAATGGATAGATGCACTTTTATAATGGATAGATGCTCTTTTATAATGGATAGATGCACTTTTATAATGGATAGATGCACTTTTATTATGGATAGATGCTCTTTTATAATGGATAGATGCACCTTTATAATGGATAGATGGACCTTTATAATGGATAGATGCACTTTTATAATCGATAGATGCACTTTTATAATGGATAGATGCTCTTTTATAATGGATAGATGCTCTTTTATAATGGATAGATGCACTTTTATAATGGATAGATGCACTTTTATAATGGATAGATGCACTTTTATAATGGATAGATGCACTTTTATAATTGATAGATGGACTTTTATGATGGAGATATGGACTTTTATGATGGAGAGATGGACTTTTATAATGGATAGATGGACTTTTATGATGGAGAGATGGACTTTTATAATGGATAGATGGACCTTTATAATGGATAGATGCACTTTTATAATGGATAGATGCACTTTTATAATGGATAGATGCACTTTTATAATGGATAGATGCACTTTTATAATGGATAGATGCACTTTTATAATTGATAGATGGACTTTTATGATGGAGATATGGACTTTTATGATGGAGAGATGGACTTTTATAATGGATAGATGCACTTTTATAATGGATAGATGCTCTTTTATAATGGACAGATGCACTTTTATTATGGATAGATGCACTTTTATAATGGATAGATGCACTTTTATAATTGATAGATGGACTTTTATGATGGAGATATGGACTTTTATGATGGAGAGATGGACTTTTATAATGGATAGATGCACTTTTATAATGGATAGATGCACCTTTATAATGGATAGATGGACCTTTATAATGGATAGATGCACTTTTATAATTGATAGATGGACTTTTATGATGGAGATATGGACTTTTATGATGGAGAGATGGACTTTTATAATGGATAGATGGACTTTTATGATGGAGAGATGGACTTTTATAATGGATAGATGCACTTTTATAATGGATAGATGCTCTTTTATAATGGATAGATGCACTTTTATAATGGATAGATGCACTTTTATTATGGATAGATGCTCTTTTATAATGGATAGATGCACCTTTATAATGGATAGATGGACCTTTATAATGGATAGATGCACTTTTATAATCGATAGATGCACTTTTATAATGGATAGATGCTCTTTTATAATGGATAGATGCTCTTTTATAATGGATAGATGCACTTTTATAATGGATAGATGCACTTTTATAATGGATAGATGCACTTTTATAATTGATAGATGGACTTTTATAATTGATAGATGGACTTTTATGATGGAGATATGGACTTTTATGATGGAGAGATGGACTTTTATAATGGATAGATGGACTTTTATGATGGAGAGATGGACTTTTATAATGGATAGATGGACCTTTATAATGGATAGATGCACTTTTATAATGGATAGATGCACTTTTATAATGGATAGATGCACTTTTATAATGGATAGATGCACTTTTATAATTGATAGATGGACTTTTATGATGGAGATATGGACTTTTATGATGGAGAGGTGGACTTTTATAATGGATAGATGCACTTTTATAATGGATAGATGCTCTTTTATAATGGACAGATGTACTTTTATTATGGATAGATGCACTTTTATAATGGATAGATGCACTTTTATAATTGATAGATGGACTTTTATGATGGAGATATGGACTTTTATGATGGAGAGATGGACTTTTATAATGGATAGATGCACTTTTATAATGGATAGATGCTCTTTTATAATGGACAGATGCACTTTTATTATGGATAGATGCACTTTTATAATGGATAGATGCACTTTTATAATTGATAGATGGACTTTTATAATGGATAGATGCACCTTTATAATGGATAGATGCACTTTTATAATGGATAGATGCACTTTTATAATGGATAGATGCTCTTTTATAATGGATAGATGCACTTTTATGATGGATAGATGCACTTTTATAATTGATAGATGGACTTTTATGATGGAGATATGGACTTTTATGATGGAGAGATGGACTTTTATAATGGATAGATGGACTTTTATGATGGAGAGATGGACTTTTATAATGGATAGATGCACTTTTATAATGGATAGATGCTCTTTTATAATGGATAGATGCACTTTTATAATGGATAGATGCACTTTTATTATGGATAGATGCTCTTTTATAATGGATAGATGCACCTTTATAATGGATAGATGCACTTTTATAATTGATAGATGGACTTTTATGATGGAGATATGGACTTTTATGATGGAGAGATGGACTTTTATAATGGATAGATGGACTTTTATGATGGAGAGATGGACTTTTATAATGGATAGATGCACTTTTATAATGGATAGATGCACTTTTATTATGGATAGATGCTCTTTTATAATGGATAGATGCACCTTTATAATGGATAGATGGACCTTTATAATGGATAGATGCACTTTTATAATGGATAGATGCACTTTTATAATGGATAGATGCTCTTTTATAATGGATAGATGCTCTTTTATAATGGATAGATGCACTTTTATAATGGATAGATGCACTTTTATAATGGATAGATGCACTTTTATAATGGATAGATGCACTTTTATAATTGATAGATGGACTTTTATGATGGAGATATGGACTTTTATGATGGAGAGATGGACTTTTATAATGGATAGATGGACTTTTATGATGGAGAGATGGACTTTTATAATGGATAGATGGACCTTTATAATGGATAGATGCACTTTTATAATGGATAGATGCACTTTTATTATGGATAGATGCTCTTTTATAATGGATAGATGCACCTTTATAATGGATAGATGGACCTTTATAATGGATAGATGCACTTTTATAATGGATAGATGCACTTTTATAATGGATAGATGCTCTTTTATAATGGATAGATGCACTTTTATAATGGATAGATGCACTTTTATAATGGATAGATGCACTTTTATAATGGATAGATGCTCTTTTATAATGGACAGATGCATTTTTATTATGGATAGATGCACTTTTATAATGGATAGATGCACTTTTATAATTGATAGATGGACTTTTATGATGGAGATATGGACTTTTATGATGGAGAGATGGACTTTTATAATGGATAGATGGACTTTTATGATGGAGAGATGGACTTTTATAATGGATAGATGCACTTTTATAATGGATAGATGCTCTTTTATAATGGATAGATGCACTTTTATAATGGATATATGCACTTTTATTATGGATAGATGCACTTTTATAATGGATAGATGCACTTTTATAATGGATAGACAATAATAGATTTTTACAGCGATTGATTCCTGCCGATTCCATAATGAGACTGGCGCGGCCAGAGACATTTTGGGCGCTGCGGCATATTAAATATATTATAAATAGTTTTCCCGCATGAGAAATACAATGTGTGGCAAAAGGGCGTGACAAAAGACCGAAATGAGTGACTGTCACGTGACACTTGAGAGCCCTGACTGCACTGTAGCAGTTACTGTTACACTGTTTCATAGATTAATCTATGCCAGTCTATGATTAATCTATGACAGCCAGTTTAACCTGCAAGCTAGCTAGCCTGCTAGATAGCTAGCCTGCTAAAAACGCCAAGCTGACATTAGTCATACTATTCCCCACCAATTCACAAGCACAAGAGAAAAGGTATTTTGTACTTACATTAAATACCCTTGGAACTCAATGGAAGTTGATTGAAGATGGCATAGTTGGTAGTGTTGTTATAACCAGTCAACTGAACAAACAATCTTTTCACAAAACTGACTTTTTAAAAAACCTTGTCAAACTGTCAAAATCCATCAACATTCCGTGCATGAGCTACTTTCTGATATTCTAACTGAAAGTGGGTGAATATCAAAATACATGATAGAAACATTTTGTTAAACCACTTACAAGTGTTATGCTGACAACACTATTGAAACAATTACTTTTTTATTACAACTGTACATGAATAAATAGGCCATTTGGCCCTGGACTAATAGGGTATTCTATTTGTCCATTCTATTGGCTCTATTCTAATTTGAAGACTTGTGCTGGCTGCAGAAGTCTAATTTAAGGCTCTCACAAATAAATAGTATGGGTATATTATACATTTTCTGAGTCATCAGAGTGCCTTGAGTATTGAAGTTGTTGAGTTTTGTGTCCATGGTGTTCTTTCATGCCACAGGGATAAAAGAAAGCATACAGTTTAGGCGGAAATTGTGAAAAAATGTGTGTTATTTCTGGTTTAAAGAAGTCTTGTGACCTCTGTGTTTGTCAGACAGATTCAGTACTGGGCTTAAATGAAAGCCTAAAAGGTCCCCTTTCCAACGATACCAAGCACCATATTATAGAATATTGACAATATCCCTAGCATGAGCCTAAACCAGATATACACCAGATTTCAAAAACGGAATTTATTTTAGGGGATTAGTAACTTCATGAGCTGAAAAAAGTGATTTCGCTACCACCGCTGCACTGCTATCGTGATTTTTCTAATACTAGGGGTGTATACCTTGCCAAAAAACAATGATAGCATTTGCCCCCCCGTTGATACCGATCAACCCCCCTGGCTCATGGACTAATAGGCTACATGCTCTACAGTGAGAGAGGAGGGCAAAGGTAACCTGATGTAACTGTCCTGACAGGAGATTCACCAAAACCATCGGCTCTCTCATCAGGCTCAAGATGAGGGCTACTGCCACTGCAGAACAATTGCCAAACATCTTTGTTAGGCCTATTTTTTGCATTTTGTAGCGTCAGACTCTAAGGACTTCGCTTTTTGTTTCTTTTAGCTTCTCCCAACTGCCTTTAACTTTACGTTTTTTGCTTGCCTTGCGGTTTATTATAAGCAACAACAAAAAAAGAGAGCATTAGCACCTCCTTTTGTTGGCCGTCAATGTCACTTAACCTGACACTTTTTCTTTGACGATGAACCAGCCAGGCCAGACTTCTCCAGAAAGTCCAGAGGTCAGTCTGCCCCTGAAGTGAGTCCATGAGCATGGCAGATTTCAGATTGCATACTTAAGTTCTTGGAGCAGCTGAGTAAATGCCTTCGGAATGAGTGGAAATGGTAACCCCCTCCTTTCTATCAACCTCCCTGATACACATACAGTTTCTCAAGGGTTTTGATGATATTTTCAGTATTGAATATTATTAATTATCATACTTGTTGGACAGATCACGTGACGCTTTCATGAGCCAAGACGCACTTTAGTCTAGCTCCGCTTATGTAGCCCGTTTTTTACAGTTGTTTGACTGCTTTTCATATAGTGGGGGTAGTTTTTTGTTGGCCATCCTTTTGTAGATGTCACACAGTCGAAAACTCGCTTATCCTTCACCATCATCCTCGCCAATTAAGAAGAAAACTAAACCAACAGCCGCGGCAGGCCGAGCGGACATGGAGGACAACATGGCGATTACCATAAAGCGATTTGAGGACATTCTGAAAACTGAATTAGCAGCAATGCGCACCGAATTCGCCTCTCACATGACTTCAATTCAAAATGTGTGCTCTAAAATTGACTTTTTAACTGGGGAACAGCGAGACCAGAAAAAATTGATTAACGAACACACTAGGCGTCTGGATGCTCTCGAGCAACAAGTGACCGATCTACAAGACCGCAGCAGACGCAGTAATCTCCGGCTATTAGGACTACCTGAAGGGGCCGAGAAAGATGACCCAATTGGCTTTCTGAAACGGTCATTGCCGACCTGGATCCCATCACTTGCCGGCAAAGATATCGAGATCGAACGAGCGCATCGAGTTTACTCCAGAGCTTCAACTAATTATTCCAAACCGCGAGTGTTTCTCTTCAAGCTGTTACGCTACAACGACAGGAATTTGATTTTAAATGAAGTAAGACGCCACGCTCCTGTAAAATCAATCGACGGCGCGATGTTGTCTTTCTTCCCCGACTTCTCTCCCACGACGGCAAAGAAGAGGAGCTCCTTCAGTGCGATACGGAAGGAATTGAAAGAGGCAGGTCTACAGACCTTTCTTCAGTATCCAGCTACGCTGAAGATCGTCTTGAAACACGGCGAGACTAAACTAATGCAATCCCCGGACGAAGCGCGTCAATTCCTAAACTCTCTTCCCGGTTCTCATTCTCCTAGGATGGACGTGGTATAAGGGTTTGATAATACTGAATGACTCGACTTCGGATTTTTGCTGATTTAGAAGTTCATGTGTCAGTCGTTTACTGAAAGTTTTCTTCATGGAAGCTAGGAGATTGTATTACCAATGTTCTGTTTTCAATGTATATAATATAATTATTTATGTTTGTTTCCCCTTTATAGAGAGTATACACACACCTTTGTGTGTGTGTTTTTTTTTTTTTTTTTTTTTTTTTTTTTTAAACCTCACTTTATTACTCCTGTGAATTCGAAGTTTATCTGTTCTCTTAAAATAGGGCTAATAGCGGTGTTCTAGAGTGTTGTACAGGCTGTCATGTTACGGTCACTGACTAAGTTTAGGGAGGGCGGCAGCCTGGGGTTCCTTTCTACCCCAGTCTGTAAATGTTCTATGGGGTGGGTTGTGTTTGTGTTAAAGGGTTTTTTTGTAAGGGAGGGACGGTTTAATGGTAGACTTGAGATATCTAATTTGCAGTGGTATTACTTTGTCTCATTTGTTCAGTCCACTTATTTGTTTGATAGTCATGACTGAATTTAATATACTAAGTTGTAATATCAATGGTTTAAATGGCCCCCATAAACGTACAAGTTATTTAGAATTATTAAGACGAAAAAAGATTGACCTTGCTTTAATCCAGGAAGCTCATTTGCGGAAGGATGATGTTCGTAGATGCAATAATAAATTCTATGAGGTAGTCTCTTTCGCGGCAACTGACAATAAAACTAAAGGTGTATTGATAATTGTTAGAAGGAAATTTAATATCTCCATTTTAGACAGTTACAGTGACAATGCTGGCAGAATAACTTGTATAAAGACTATGGTTGGGAATAGGAAGATAGCATTTCTTTCAGTTTACGCACCATGTAGTCCAGATCCTACTTTTTTTTCTGAATTATCTTCCTATCTCACTGATCTTACAGACTTTGAGATAGTAATAGGAACAGATATGAATGCTGTAATGTCTAATGATCTTGATAGATCTGGTGACAGCTCTTCTTACTCTCAGACTGTTTCTACTGAGCAGCTTAACCAATGCATAGCCTCTTTTTCACTAGTAGATGCATGGCGTTTATTCAACCCTTCCCAAAAATCATACACATTCTTCTCAGCTAGACACAAAACATATTCACGGATTGACTACATCTTTGTTTCCCCTTCCTTGGCCTCAATGCTACTTGAAGTCGACATCTTTCCCCTCTCTCTTTCAGATCATAGCAGTAATTTTTTAAAGCTATCAATGACCCAGCGACCTTCACGAGCCCCTAGATGGCGCTTTAATACTAATTTATTAAAGGATGAGTGTTTTTGTGACCAATTCAGAACTAAACTACGTGAATTTATTGACATCAATAAAGGCTCGGTAGATGACCCACGGATATTGTGGGAGGCGACAAAGGGCTTCATAAGGAATTTTTCAATTTCATATGCTTCCTTTCGCCAGAAAATTCACCGTAAAAAAATTTCTGATATGGAATCCAATCTCCGATCATTAGAACAGGCAAATCAACACACTTTTTCTGATTATACGGTAGCTAAAATTGAAACTGTTAGAAAAGAACTTAATTCATTATATAGATACAGGGCTGAATTTCTCATTCAAAGATCTAGACAAAATTATTATTTTCAAGGTAGCAGACCTAGCCATTTACTGGCTCTAAGACTACGTAATAACGAGAAATTTGCTAATATTTCAGCGGTGAAATCTCAAACCGGTGAGGTTCTGACTGACCAGAAGAGTATAAATGACACTTTTCGTTCCTTCTTTTATGAACTATATAGCTCCAATTCTATATGTGAACCCACATCTTATACTTCCTTTTTATCTACTCTTAATCTTCCACATTTGTCAGAATCAGACTCTGAGTCTTTGGCCAAACCCATATCTCTAATTGAATTAGAATCATCAGTCAAAGTTATGAGCAAGGGGAAGTCTCCAGGCCTAGATGGCATACCAGTTGAATTCTACTTGACCTTCTGGTCCGATTTAGGGCCGCTTATGCTAGATATGATTCAATATTCAATTGATCAAGGGTCTTTTCCACAAAATACGAACATAGCCATTATATCTCTTCTATTAAAAAAAGACAAAGACTCTACTCTATGTTCCAGTTATCGCCCACTCTCTTTAATTGGTACAGATGTTAAAATTTATGCAAAAGTTTTAGCCTGCCGACTAGAAGGCTTCATGACTAAGCTTGTCAATCATGATCAAACAGGGTTTATTAAATCTCGCTCTCCTTCAGATAATCTACGAAGACTTCTTCACATAATTTCTTCATCTGAACAATTGACTTCTCCCTCTGCTATACTCTCTTTAGATGCAATGAAAGCATTTGACCATTTAGAGTGGAACTATCTGTGGGCAGTACTAGATCACCTAGGTTTTAGCTCTAACTTTATAAATATGATAAAAATCCTCTATGCTAATCCCTCAGCTACCATTCTCACTGGCCAGATAAGTTCACAATCATTTCCAATTGGAAGAGGCACCCGCCAGGGTTGTCCTCTTTCACCTTTACTTTTTGCTTTGTCTTTAGAACCTCTTGCTCAAGCTGTACGTCAATCCGAACTTATACTTCCTATATCGGTTAGGAACACTTTACATCACATATCTTTATTTGCAGATGACATATTGCTTTTCTTAGACAATCCAGTTCTTTCAGTTCCCCACGTTTTAAACTTGTTCAATCAGTTTGGTACCCTATCAGGGTACAAAATTAATTGGACAAAGTCATATCTGCTCCCACTCAATTTCTGTGTTGGGTCTGCGACACTCTCTGGTTTTATTCCGGTGGTGCATTCCTTCAAATACTTAGGTGTAGATATCTATCCATCCCTGCAGGATACTGCCTCAAAAAATTTTAAAAACAGTCTGGCTAGAGTCACCTTAGATCTTGCAAATTGGATGCATCTTCCTACTTCTTTCCATGCAAGAATATCTGTTGTTAAAATGAACATCCTTCCCCGTGTTAATTTTTATTCCGCTATGATTCCTTTACCCCCACCTGCTGGTTATTGGAAAAAACTTAATTTAGTAATATCTCATTATATTTGGAATGGTAAACGCCCACGAATTAAATTATCTACTTTACAGCGTAGCAGATCAGATGGGGGCTGGTCCTTTCCAAATTTTAAGTTATATGCTGACTCCTTCACTCTTCGTGCTCTGTCAACCTGGTTTAAACCAAATGTGTCAACCTCATGGTGGGCTATTGAAGAATGTCTTGTTTCTCCTCACAATATAAAGCATGTGGTTTTTGCTGGTGTCTCACTCAAACAATGTAAACTTCATTTTGGCCCTATTATAACACATTTTATTTCTACTTGGAGATCAGTGACCAGAAAGATAGAGCCAAATTTGAGGTGGCATTGTCATTCACCTCTGTTCCATAATAACAATTTTCTGTCAGACAAATCCCCATTTTACTGTCCACAATGGATTAAATGTAATGTAAATTCCTTTGGTGACATCTATGATGATAAAGGCCTAAAATCTTTTCAAGATATTAAGGCTCTTTTCAATTTACCAGGAACCTCCTTTTTTATGTATCTTCGCATTAGGTCAGCTCTTCGCGCATATGGAGTCCCCTGGGATGTACAACTGCCTGTACATCCCTTGCGGAAAGTTATTCTTCCCACTGATAACTCTGTTATTTCTGCTTCAGGTATTTACTCTTTTCTCCTCAAAAACTCATACAAACCATTATCAATAACAACTGTCTGGTCTAAGGATATTACTGGTGACATACAAACTTTATTCTCTGGTAAAATTTGGGAGACAATTACATCATCCTCAAAAAACCCAAATCATCAGATGATCCACTGGAAATTACTACACAGACTCTATCTATCCCCTTTAAAACGCTTTTATATGCATGTGTCACCTTCCCCAAAGTGCAATCTATGTCCGCAGAGGGCCCTTGGCACATATTTACATTTTTTTTGGGAATGCTCTGCACTTTCTCGTTTCTGGTCTCAGCTTGCTCATGACATATCATTCTTATTAGAGAAAGATGTGGTTTTGACTCCAGAGCTTTTCTTCTTAAACAATTTTTCTGGATTGGCTCTGTCACCACAACAGAGAAACTTACTCTTAGCTGCTCTCACTGCTGCAAAGAAAATGTTAGTCAGTCGATGGATTCCTCCGCATTTAATGTCTAGACGTATATGGGGCTTATCTTTGCTCGACATTGTCTCTTTGGAATTATCAACAGCTCGCATTCATGGAGCAAAAACAAAAACTTTGAAGACCTGGAGTGCTACTTTTGATATTGTTAAATCTTTTGTTACTTCTCTTTGATTTACAGTTTATTTTGTATTTATGTATAGTTTTTATTTTTCTTGTGATTAACTATTACACTCTGTACCATTTTACACTGCAATATCTTGTATTTTCCTCATCACTAAATAAGTCTACCTGGTGGGTGGGTTGGTGGGTTGGTGGGTTGGTGGGCGGGGGGGGTACGGCTACAGTCTAAAATAATATGTTGTACTTTGTACCATTCTGAAATGACAATAAAAATAATTGTTAACAAAAAATTATCATACTTGTTTACTTACTATTAGGTCGGTCAAGAGATGGACATCGTCCTCTTTTCACTGCAAAAGAAAATAGCATGCAATTTAAAATTTCAGAAAATCTTTTACCAGATTATGTTATCTTTATATTAAATAAATAATTCACATAAAAAGAACAATTTGTCAACATGTTATTCCACCTCAGTATTATATTCTTTCTTTCATAAAACATGAAAGTTAATTTTCTGCATGGGGATAAGTAAATTACACACTTTTCATTTAATCAATACTAATTACATCTGAACAATAGTTTTTTATTTTTTTACCGCCAGTCGTGTTTTTTGATTCCTTGTCTGGGGGATATTTGCATTGTCTTTGCAGACTAACACAAATCTGTCAATTGAATACAATATTTACAAGTGAAAAAAAAATGTAAAATAAAAGAAACAATCAAAATATTTTTATTTTCCCTGTTTTTGATTGAGATTTATATAGGCTACTGTCTGGAATGGCTGCAGTTTATGCAGTATACATATCTATCTAATATTGAAGGCAATCAAAGATTAGTCGCATATTGTTAGTTAAATATGCTCTTTGTTATTTATTTCTTGCTCTTATTCCTATTCAAAATGCTTTTTTGAAGCGCATGGGTGGATCTCCGTAACCCTTTTTATTCTGGCAAACATGCTCAAAAACTTTTAAAAATTAAACTTCGTCTTTTTACAGTATGAGCAAAAGATTGCAGGAATAGGTCTACTAGCCCTGTATAAGTGTTGCGAAATACAGTTACAACCAAGTTACAACCTTTGATGAAATGGTTAATTTGATTAAATATTACTTAAAATTGTGCTACCTTATGATTTCCCGAGGTGACAAACGTTGCCTTATTATTATTATTAGGTTGCAACATTAATTCTGCCAAATATCACATTTATCACATGCCTCGCTGTCTTACTATTCACAAGAAAACACATTCGAACAAACTGCGTTGCTCCGTTAGATTACGATGGAAGAAAAGCGCGTTTCCGTTAAGCAGGCCTTATCCTACTTGTACCGACATATTTTCCAGCATTTAGATATTTACTGTATTATTTTAAAAAGAAAACAATAATTGCAGTTAGGATTTCAGTAAATATGGTAGTTTGGCTCGTTAAACATATTAATATGGTCTGATTTGAGTCTTACCTAAACTGGACGCCATTAGCCTGCATGTTCGTAACAAAATCGAAAGTAAAAGATTGCTCTAAGATGGAGAAGAGAACACGCCTGTGTCTGTCAGTGTGTGTGTGTGTGTGTGTGTGTGCGCACGATGTTCCCCCATGTTTTCTAATATAGGTTGATTCTTTGTAGCCTATTACTGTCATGGTTTTGAAACACCCTCTTATGGGGGTATTATTGTTGCAATATTCCAAATAAATAGATTAATATTCACAAATAAATGTAAAGAGATTCACAAAAATGTATCGAATTCACAAATAAATAGATTAAGATCCACAAATAAATGTAAAGAGTTTCACAAAAAAATATAAAATACACAAATAAATAAAATGAGATTTGCAAATAAATAAAATATTTACAAATGTTTTATTATTTTACAAACACAACTCTGCCTGGCATTTATTTGTGAACCGCTTTCTGTGCATTTGTACATCGCTGCACACATTTGTGAACTGGTTCCTGTGCATTTGTGAATCTCCTCAGGCATTTGTGGATTTTGAAAAACTTCTAGCATCGACGTGCAGACAGATCCACAAATAAGTGGACTCCACCCACCGCCTACTCAAGCCAATCAGATAACGGCCACATCGAGCTGGCCAATCGTAGTGTTCTCGCTTCAACCAATCACGTTTGGCTTTACACTCGGGCGATCTTGCTCTGTGCTCATTCATCATTCATCTGCATTTCAAATAAGAAGTGTACGCGTAAAGGCCCATAAAATATGTTTAAAATTTGGATTTTGTTAGAATTACACCATTAGACTGCTTGTCAAGCCAAGCCACAATTTTTATGAGCCTTGAAAAAAAGACAGAGAAACAGCCCTTTACATCTCTGTTATGGGAATATCGCATTATGGACGCGTCACGTTATTCAAGATAGAACAGAAAAGCATCAAGTAGCTGACTAATGAATAACTGGGTTCAACCCATAAATAGCTACACGAGTTTTTAATTTGCATTGCAAGATTTTTATTTGCAGCACACGCTGATGCTGAGGCTCGTACCGTTCCATATTGGGTGGTCATTTGGGCTCATATTTGGTATTCTACTTGACATTTATTTATGTCCTATTGCTATTTGTCACCGCGATTGTGCTTTAAAAGGCAAAATCTTATGTCCTGTAATTTCTTGCATGGTGTCTACCCCGTGCGAGGCTATCTATCTAGAAGAATCTATCTATCTTCTAATCTAATCTATCTTTTATCTATCTAGAAGAAGTGCGGGCATCCGTTTACTATCAATGAATGCCCCGCGTCCAGGGGTGCGTTCTCCGAAACTACCTTAACGCTACGTCGTTCTTAAGTTGTACCTTAAGAAGTACCTTATCGTTAATACGTGGTTTCCGAAACCTTCTTAGTTAAGTATACCTTCTGTAAGTCATACGTTCGTAAGGTTGGTCTGGAGCGCTCTTAGCTATACCTTATCGCTGCTGACGGTTCATACCGCTAGTGGCCACCACTACGCAAAAAGCTTTTTTACATCGCAGTTTAATTACACATAGAAAATGTTATATGAACATTTAATATAAAATCTGATTTAGTATTAAAATTACATTTTTACTTTACTTTAAAATTTTACACATAAAATACTTAAGTTGTTATAGCCTACACCCAGTGTATGGAAGTGTTTTCATTAATAAAGTTTCCATACACTAATGGTTGTTAGCTTTTTTAATTACTATCCTAAGGCACATCAGCTGGCGAACCATTTGACAGAAAAGGCTTAGGAGTCTATATAAAGAAAGATGAGTTTACACAAACTTTATAGCTATGGCAGTGAGACAGCGAGTACTTGTTTTAAATCAAAGACGGCGCCGTCCGCGGAGCCAGTTAGTGTATGTCAACTACATGGCTGGTGGATAATCAGCATACGTTGTGGAGAACATTAACACACTTATGGCCGTGAGGGTTTGGGATTGCACACTTGCTAAATTATAAACACATACTCATATTTATTTCTGCATGTACATATTTCAATGAGCCCCGATAAATGCAGTTTGTACTATTTCTAAAACGCTTCTTTATAAATAACATTGTTTTCTCAATACTTTACCTATACCGCTGTGAAGGAAAGAGCGCACAATCGATCATCGAGGCATCGATATCAACCTATTCAGCGCCTCCACCATGGACAGCGCCTGCTAAGGTCGAACTTAAGAAGGTTTACCTTAAGCAACATCCTAAGGTATAGTTCGGAGAACACACGTAGGAAATGTATACCTGTAGTTAGGGTGTACCTTTTGAGTCTTCGTAGCGCGCTAAGAGACAACGTTATCGGAGAACGCACCCCTGGACACTATCACGAAATATGATTTTTCAAGTAACCTGGGGTGCGTTCTCCGATAACGTTGTCTCTTAGCGCGCTACGAAGACTCAAAAGGTACACCTTAACTACAGGTATACCTTTCCTACGTGTGTTCTCCGAACTATACCTTAGGATGTTGCTTAAGGTAAACCTTCTTAAGTTCGACCTTAGCAGGCGCTGTCCATGGTGGAGGCGCTGAATAGGTTGATATCGATGCCTCGATGATCGATTGTGCGCTCTTTCCTTCACAGCGGTATAGGTAAAGTATTGAGAAAACAATGTTCTTTATAAAGAAATAGTACAAACTGCATTTATCGGGGCTCATTGAAATATGTACATGCAGAAATAAATATGAGTAGGCTATGTGTTTATAATTTAGCAAGTGTGCAATCCCAAACCCTTACGGCCATAAGTGTGTTAATGTTCTCCACAACGTATGCTGATTATCCACCAGCCACACTAACTGGCTCCGCGGACGGCGCCGTCTTTGATTTAAAACAAGTACTCGCTGTCTCGCTGCCATAGCTATAAAGTTTGTGTAAACTCATCTTTCTTTATATAGACTCCTAAGCCTTTTCTGTCAAATGGTTCGCCAGCTGATGTGCCTTAGGATAGTAATTAAAAAAGCTAACAACCATTAGTGTATGGAAACTTTAATAATGAAAACACTTACTGGGTGTAGGCTATAACAACTTAAGTATTTTATGTGTAAAATTTTAAAGTAAAGTAAAAATTGAATTTTAATACTAAATCAGATTTTATATTAAATGTTCATATAAAATTTTCTATGTGTAATTAAACTGCGATGTAAAAAAGCTTTTTGCGTAGTGGTGGCCACTAGCGGTATGAACCGTCAGAAGCGATAAGATATAGCTAAGAGCGCTCCAGACCAACCTTACGAACGTATGACTTACAGAAGGTATACTTAACTAAGAAGGTTTCGGAAACCACGTATTAACGATAAGGTACTTCTTAAGGTACAACTTAAGAACGACGTAGCGTTAAGGTAGTTTCGGAGAACGCACCCCAGCACTAGTCAAAGTAGGCTACGATCAGAGCCGTTAAGAGTACATGCAGGCATGTCTGCAGCTAAGCAGACATCACATAGGGAATGTTAACGTTTCAAACATGCTAGTTTTACATTATTTGAAACTGCTACGGCAGCAGTGAATAGATAGTGCCTATTTGCTTTTGATGCGCTGTGTCGCGCCTCTTGCCGGAGACTGTTTATGATGCTCGGGATCTCTGATTATCATAATTCCCTGAGTGTATCCTGATGGAAATATAAAGAGGCCTTAAAATCTTATGAAAACAGAGTGTTTTTACCACACAAACAGTTCAGCGCTACTACTGCTCCTTTCAAGGATGCAAGAATCAGGGCTGCGTTCAGCCCCTACAAAACGTTGCACAACGTTTTTTAAACAGAAACGGTGATGCGTTGAACACACTAGCTATGTTTCCATCAACACGTTTTTATTCGAATTATGTGCTATCGAATGAAAAATGCCTTATGAAAACAGTAAAATTCGATTGAATTTCTTGAATTTCTTGAATATCGACTAAAATGAAATACGGTCGGTCTCATCGGATTTTATCTTGATCGATAAACGGTTTATGCGATAAACGCTGATGGAAACGTTGTTTACCTAATAAATAATGGATTGCGATTAAGTTTTAGGTCATTTTATGGGTACAACCCACCACAAAAGAAAAAGTTTTAGTTAATTTCCGCCCAGTTTGCATCCATTATATACTGTCTGGTTTGCACACATGGCCGGTGTCAACAACGTGGACAAACGAGGAGACGAGATAGGCTACTTTTTGAATTGAATTTAACAGAAAAAATAAAACGGCTATTATAGCAAAAATCTAAGAAATGCCATACCAGTCAAATAATGTCGCTATCAGCTGTCACATAAGCACCTAGAGTCCTGCAATGGGTTGGGTACCCGCATAAAAGTGGCTAAAACGGATGGATTGTGACATTCCTAAAATTCACAGGCGGGGATGCGGGCGGATAATGAACTCCTTGCGGGCGGGTAGCGGATGAAAAATATGTGCAATATTTGTTTGTCTAAATTGCCATTACACACTCGCAAATATTGTGTTTTGGGCATCCTTAAAAATATTCTTTGCCGTTACCCGACCGATCCTGTCAATTTAGGACCGACCCAATAAATGTTTTTTTCCCCAGTCCGACCGAATGGCCGGTTGTAAACTTGCATTAAGATCGACCGATTTTTTTTTTTTACTCTTCAAACAACTAATACAAATGCAATAAAATAATATTAATTATATTTTAGTAGGCCTAAGTATTGTGTATATAAATTGCCCATAGCCTATTATAGGCCTAGGCTACGCTCTTTCTTTTAAATAAAAACCCGTCAATCAAGCAAAATAATATTCAATGATTGTAGGGCAGGCTAATAAGCCTGTGTTTTAGCCCTGTCATTAAAAAACGATTTAGTTTCATATTCATGTTTAAATAAAATAATATAGCCTATACATATATATATATATATTTTTTTTTTTTTTATGTTGATTATATGAAAAGTGAAAAAAGCATGAATAAGATAAGATGATCCCGAATATCGGGAGACAAATGGAGTGGGCAGACATGATTTTGACCACTTTATTAAGTTTGTTTTTGTAGAAAGACTTTCTTTAAAGTGAATTTCGTTTCATATTAATTGTATCTTAATTTTAATCAATGTTTAATCAACCATTTTCCTGGATTTAATAAATAAGAGCTAAATCTCAGGCAATATAATCAGGACATGGAGAGGCGCCCGCATGATCTGGAGGTAGCCTAGGCTACTTTGAATGGCCCAAAACAAAGCGCACTTTAGCGCTCATTAGCCCATTCATGAGGCTATGGTGATGTTGAGAGAGGTGCGAGATAAAAAATAAAGCACTTTAAATTGAATGATTTTAGCTTGTGTGCGATTTATCGCGGGCACGGGTCAGATCTGCTGAACTTTGCGGGTACGTGCGGGGGTGGTCTCAATAAAGCACAAAAAATAAAGCACTTTAAATTGAATGATTTTAGCTTGTGTGCGATTTATCGCGGGCACGGGTCAGATCTGCTGAACTTTGCGGGTACGTGCGGGGGCGGTCTCAAAAAATGGACCCGTGCAGGACTCTGCACTATTACAACTTGTGCAATATTGATCATTTGTTGGTAGATGGCGCGATCCATTTTGTCTAGCAAAACTTTGTTCGCAAATGTTTGCTTGAATGTTGTGCGATTCAGTGCGAAAATGAATGGAAACACCTTAAAATGTCTCAAATCAATTCGATATACCAATTTGATCGCAAAACAGCATGTGACGTCATTACGCACAGGTTTTTATTCGCTTTAAAGCCGTTTGATGGAAGCACACTTTCAGCAGCTTTATTTGCATGATTTTTTTTCACCGAACTTCAGATAATTCGATTGACAAGTTGATGGAAACATAGCTACTGTTCTGATGACGCAAGAGTTGCAACTATGGCAGCTGAGAAGGCCATTCTTTGTGTTCTTTGTGAAGAATTTTCTGAGCCTGATGAAGTCGGTATAAATATGTGTTTAATACTACAAAATATGCCCGAAAAGAGAAAAGAGACAAACAAAAGAGAACATCCCAATCGAGTGAAGGGATTTGTGGAAACTGAAATGGAAGCACACATCTTACCTAATTCAGACTAAAACATATCACATACTGACTTTATTTGTAGTTAATACTGTTTTAATACCCTGTATTTTCTTTCTCATTTTTAGGAAAAGCTTAATTACCATTGTTTATTTCTATACCAAATGTCATACACTTGCAATGAAGCTAAAAATATAAACAACTACATCATTATGTTGATATCCTATATTTTTACAATAAAACTTACTACAAACATGTCTTCTAATATCCTCAGTTGTTGCTTATACGAGCTGCATCGAACACATTTGTAAATGACTTTCCTTGAACCCATTGTGCGAGTTCACTTTAATACCGCGTGCTTTATATACATGTTGCTGCTGATTGGATTGCAGTTCTGACACACCCACCAAACAAGAGAAAACGTATCTCAAACCCCGTTGCACACCGGTGCATGCCGTTTCCAGGAAACATGACGTTCAACCCGGAAACCGTAGCAAAACGTTGCGCACCGTTTTGAACTTGAACGTGCCCCAGTTCTCGCCCCGAGTGTAAAGCCAAACGTGATTGGTTGAAGCGAGAACGTGCTACGATTGGCCAGCTCGATGTGGCCGTTAACTGATTGGCTTGAGTAGGCGGTGGGTGGAGTCCACTTATTTGTGGATCTGTCTGCACGTCGACGCTAGAAGTGTTTCAAAATCCACAAATGCGTGAGGAGATTCACAAATGCACAGGAACCAGTTCACAAATGTGTGCAGCGATTTACAAATGCACAGAAAGCGGTTCACAAATAAATGCCAGGCAGAGTTGTGTTTGTAAAATAATAAAACATTTGTAAATATTTTATTTATTTGCAAATCTCATTTTATTTATTTGTGAATTTTATCTTTTTTTGTGAAACTCTTTAATTTATTCGTGGATCTTAATCTATTTATTTGTGAATTCGATACTTTTTTGTGAATCTCTTTACATTTATTTGTGAATATTAATCTATTTATTTGGAATATTGCAACAATAATACCCCCATAGAGACCACATTTCATAACAAAAACTTTCTCCACTTTTCTAATCCACCACAGTAATCTAAAATTTCAACCCTTTTTATTCTGGCAAACATGCTCAAAAACGTTTAAAAATTAAACTTCGTCTTTTTACAGTATGAGCAAAAGATTGCAGGAATAGGTCTACTAGCCCTGTATGAGTGTTGCGAAATCCAGTTACAACCAAGTTACAACCTTTGAAGAAATGGTTAATTTGATATATTACTGAAAATTGTGCTACCTTATTATTTCTCGAGGTGACAAACTTTGTCTTATTATTATTATTATTATTATTAATTCTGCCAAATATCATATTTACCACATGCCTCGCTGTCTTACTATTCACAAGAAAACGCATTCGAACAAACTGCGTTGCTCCGTTAGATTACGATGGAAGAAAAGCGCGTTTCCGTTAAGCAGGCCTTATCCTACTTGTACCGACATATTTTTCAGCATTTAGATATTTGCTGTATTATTTAAAAAAGAAAACAATAATTGCAGTTAGGATTTCAGTAAATATGGTAGTTGGCTCGTTAAAAATATTAATATGGTCTGATTTGAGTCTTACCTAAACTGGACGCCATTAGCCTGCATGTTCGTAACAAAATCGAAAGTAAAAGTTTGCTCTAAGATGGAGAAGAGAACACGCCTGTGTGTGTGTGTGTGTGTGTGTGTGTGTGTGTGTGTGCGTGTGTCGTGTCATGTGTGGGTAGAGGGTGTGCTCTTATATAGGCTACTCTCCACCCTCAAAATTACTCGCAAGAGTGATTAAAGTTTTCATGTTTAGTCTTTCACGCAAGTAGTCGTTACTCGTTACGATAAATGATCTTGTTTTCTTAAATTATGTTTTGTCTGATCGCGCACATATCAGAACGAACTTCTATGACGGTGCCGCTAACTTTATAAATCAGCCTTCTGCATCATTATGCCGTAGCCTACATTATCTTAGAATGGAGCACACGATGTTCCCCTATGTTTTCTGGTTGATTCTATGTATTACTGTCATGCTTTTGAAACACCCTCTAGCCCAAACTAGCACGATTAATGCTAGTTTAATTAATTACTTAATTGCGTTGTTGTTTTACTATTCAAACAGAGACCACATTTCATAACAAAAACTTTCTCCACTTTTCTAATCCACCACAGTAATTTCAACCCTTTTTACTCTGGCAAACATGCTCAAAAACTTTAAAAAATTAAACTTCGTCTTTTTACAGTATGAGCAAAAGATTGCAGGAATAGGTCTACTAGCCCTGTATGAGTGTTGCGAAATACAGTTACAACCAAGTTACAACCTTTGAAGAAATGGTTAATTTGATATATTACTGAAAATTGTGCTACCTTATTATTTCTCGAGGTGACAAACTTATTATTATTATTATTATTATTAATTCTGCTAGGCTATATCACATTTATCACATGCCTCGCTGTCTTACTATTCACAAGAAAACGCATTCGAACAAACTGCGTTGCTCCGTTAGATTACGATGGAAGAAAAGCGCGTTTCCGTTAAGCAGGCCTTATCCTACTTGTACCGACATATTTTCCAGCATTTAGATATTTACTGTATTATTTAAAAAAGAAAACAATGATTGCAGTTAGGATTTCAGTAAATATGTTAGTTGGCTCGTTAAACATATTAATATGGTCTGATTTGAGTCTTACCTAAACTGGACGCCATTAGCCTGCATGTTCGTAACAAAATCGAAAGTAAAAGATTGCTCTAAGATGGAGAAGAGAACACGCCTGTGTGTGTGTGTGTGTCGTGTCATGTGTGGAGGGTGTGCTCTAATAGGCTACTCTCCACCTTCAAAATTACTCGCAAGAGTGATTAAAGGCGTAGTAGCCTACGGAGCCCGGGAAGTCACCTGGAGAAAAAAAAAAACCAATCCGTGGCGACGGTTTTGAAATCCGTCCGCTCAGTTTATAAACCGTACTCACGAATTCTCAAACTGTTCCCTCGGTTTAACAAATCGTGCCCACGGATTAATAAACCGTACCCACGAGTTTCTAATCCGCGCTCTCAGATTTGTAAACCGTGCCTTCAGTTTTTGCAATCTGTACCCACAAATTCACAATCCATTCCCACGCTTTCGCAATCCGTTCCCACGGGTTTGTAAACTGTACTCACGGATTTGTGGCTCGCTCTTATTTTAGAAGAACACGTTAACAAATCTTATTGTATATTGTTTTAAATCAAATTGTCTTAAATGCGTCTGCATGCTTAAAGTGATTGTATAGCGGGTATGGGGTGGAATATACGAATTAATATGAATGACATGCATCAAAATCTTTTGTTTATTTGTAATAATCTTAGCACTTTATTATTATTGTCTAACCTGTATTATGACTGATATTTGACGAATTGCTTTGTTCCTTTTTTATAGGCCATAACCTAACCTTTAACAGTTTTGGATAAAATAGGCCTACATTTTTTTGCATAATTTTTGCTTAAAAATAAAGCATTCATAAATTATTTTATGATAAACATATTACTGTCTTACGTGAACTCATTTATAGTTATAAACTCGAATAATAATAATTATTATTATTATTATTATCATCATTATTATTATTATTACATTTTAGGCTACATATTTAGACTAAATATGTAAACTAAAATGTAGTAATAATAATAATAATAATAATTATTATTATTATTATTATTATTATCATTATTATTATTACATTTTAGGCTACATATGTAGACTAAATATGTAGACTAAAATGTAATAATAATAATAATAATAATTATTATTATTATTATTATTATTATTATTATTTGCGTTCACTTAGTAATACAGTAATATGTTTGTCATAAAATAATTTATCAATGCTTTATTTTTATAGGCCATAACCTAACCTTTTACAGTTTTGGATAAAATAGGCCTACATTTTTTGCATAATTTTTGCTTAAAAATAAAGCATTCATAAATTATTTTATGATAAACATATTACTGTCTTACGTGAATTCATTTATAGTTATAAAATCTAATAATAATAATTATTATTATTTTTATTATTATTATTATTATTATTATTATTACATTTTAGGCTACATATTTAGATGATGCTTTTGTCCAAAACTTACAAAAAAGGAACAAAGCAATTCGTAATATATCATTCATAATACAGGTTAGACAATAATAATAAAGTGCTAAGATTATCACAAATAAACAAAAGATTTTGATGCATGTCATTCATATTAATTAGTATATTCCACCCCATACCCGCTACAATCACTTTAAGCATGCAGACGCATTTAAGACAATTTGATTTAAAACAATAAGACTCCTGGTAGCTGATCCAAGATGGCGCCGTTGTGTGTGGCTTGCCGTCGGACGCCTGGTCCAGTCCTTAGTTTGTTTGTTTTATGCTGTTTGATCTTTTATTTAACACAATGCGCTTCCTCAATATTGATATATGACAGACTAACTCTTTTAAGTTTGCAAACTAGTACAAACGATCTGATATATCAAGCGCGAAACGGCTCATCTCACTCATCTCCGTTTCTGACGTCCATACCTGGTTCCCTGCGCCGCTGGCCGTGGTCTCTACCGGTGAGGAGGCGTAGGAGAAAACGCGGAAGACGGGGTGGCTTTGCCGTTAAGTTGAAGCATTTCCTGGCTCAACAACAACAAGAGTCGCGTCGATCCTTTCTGGGTTTCCATGTGAAGGGTTTGGTCGGCGATTTCTCCATTCGCTGGCGCTCTCTGGACCCAGTGTATCAATGGAATAAGAACACTTCAATGACTATGGCTGAAGCTGCTCCGCTACCTGCCTACGGCTCGCCTCGTTTTTACCGCGCTGGAGTTTGTGTGAGTAATCTTCAACGTTTTTCTCGGATTCGGAATTCGGAGTTGACTGAAAATCTACCTGGTCTAAGGATAGCGTTGCTAAATGCCAGATCAGTGGTAAATAAGACTGCTATTATTAATGACTTCTTCTCCTCGCGGGACCTTGATTTTTTATTTATTACTGAAAGCTGGCTTACAAATGGGGACTTAAGTCCGTTTTCTGATCTTTTGCCACAAAACTGTTTGTTTTTTAATTCACCACGTACAACAGGCCGTGGTGGAGGACTGATCTCTATTTTTAAAGACAGATTTTCTTGCAGCCAAACTATGTTTCATGCTTATCAGAGTTTTGAACTGCAGTTGTTTACATTTGAGCTGAATGGTCCTCTACTGGTTGCTTTGATATACCGTCCTCCTAAGCACAATATACATTTTTTAAACGAGTTTGCAGACTTCTTGGGGGAATTTTTACCCAAATTTGATAAACTGTTAATCCTCGGTGATTTTAACATTCATGTGTGTTGCATAACGGACTCATTATCTAAAGAATTTTCTAATCTGATTAATGCCTTTGATTTCATTCAGTATGTGAATGTCCCAACTCATCAGTCGGGACATACTCTTGACCTTGTGCTTTCTTATGGCATTTCACTTTATGAGTTTGAAGTAACTGAAAACGGGTTTTCTGACCATAAAACTGTTATGTTTTCTGTTCCCTGGGTACCAACTTGTACTAAAGCTACTAAATGTGTTCGTAAATCTAGAATAATTACTCCATCTACTAGCATATCCTTTTCATTAGCTTTTTGTGATGCTGTTCAAACAGTTGACATAAGTCAGTGTGATCTGAGTCCAGATGAGCTCCTACTTAATTTTAACTCGACTTCTTTGATTATCTTGGATTCAATTGCTCCTGTAAAGACTTTAAAGCTCAAACCTAGATCTGAACCCTGGATTGACGATAACGTCCGTGCCTCGAGGCAGATCTGTAGACGGGCGGAGCGAAAGTGGAAAAAGGACCGGCTTCAGATTTCGCTGGAATTATTTAGAAATTCATTATTTAATTATCAGAAGGCAATGAAAGAATCGAAATCAAGGTATTTTGCAGACATTATCAATAATAATTTCCATAGGCCAAAAACTCTTTTTACTGTTTTTAACACTGTTGTCAACCCAACGGTTTCAAAGTACCCTGCTGTGTCAAAAACAATGTGTGAGGATTTTCTGAGATTCTTTGTTGACAAGATTAATTCTATCAGGCGGGGGATATCTCACCCTGATTCTGATCCGTCCATCTACTCTGTTTGCTGTGCAGACTGCAGAGTTTAGTCAATTCAAACCTATTTCTTTTGAATATCTTCAAGAAATAGTTTGCCGGCTTAAGCCGTCAGGCTCTATTGTTGACATCCAACCCAGTCTCTTACTACTGCGTATCTATACCACGAGTTTTCATTTTCATTTGGCGTAGTATTTACACGCCAAAGTCACATTTCGCGTTCATATGGTACGCAAAACCCTCCCGTTAAAGTTCTATTGACGGAAAATGCGTATGCATTGCACGCAGTCACATTTTGCGTTCATATGGTACGCAAAACCCTCCCGTTAAACTTCTATTGATGGAAAATGCGTATGCATTGCACGCAGAAATGTATTATAGTTAACGTCATCGTCCCGCCCCTCAATCGTACGAAGATTCACGATTCCATCTCGTGCAGATGCCGAAGGTGCATGCAGAAATACGTGTTATTATTATTTTTTATTTTTTTATTATTATTATTATTATTATTATTATTTTTGTACAGAAACATAACTCATAATCTCTAATGGGGGCGAATGGTCACATCATTTAATCTATTGATTCGTGACACGGGCACGTTTATTTCGTTATTTTCGTAATACCAGCACGTTTTTTAAACTAATGTATTTTAAATGGGAAGCGTCTTTTGTGATCACAGCACGATTCTTTCTGCCTATCGGGCTGCAGCAGAGAAACTGTTTAATCAACATTAATTCACGAGATTTTATCTTGTCATGGACCATGGTTTATGTATTTTTTTTAATGTTATTTTTCGATCTTATTGCCAGGGAAGCTGGATTGCTTTGCTGTTTATTGATATTTAAAAAAATATATTTTATCAGTATGAAATCGCGCTGCAAGAAGTCTCGTTCCGAACACATCGCGATATTTGGCATCAGTTCACGTGTGCCAGATGTTGGTAAGTAATTAATACGCTGTCCTAATAATGTGTGATATAATGTCTTTTCTGTTTGTCGATATTAATAAGATTAGCTCACATTCAGTCACTGCATTATATCTGTCATCGCCACGGAGGCTTTGCGTTTCATTGCTTTCTAATTCTAAACAGGGTGATTAAACACCGTCTGTCACGTGACGTGCTGTTGTATTTGTAGTAGAAGCACAGTAAAAACAACACTTACCATGCTTTAACCACATTAACATTAGTTTTACTGTGTTAAGTGTAGTAAAAAGACAGTAATCACAAAACTGACCATGCGTTTACCACACTATTGGTAGTTTTAATGTGATTCGTATTGTAAATGTACAGTAACCACAATACTTACCATGCTTTTACTACAGTAACCCTAATTTTACTGTGATAGGTGTGGTAAAAGGACAGTAACCACAAAACTTACCATGCTTTTACCACAGTAACCCTAATTTTACTGTGATAGGTGTGGTAAAAGGACAGTAACCACAACACTTACCATGCTTTTACCACAGTAACCCTAATTTTACTGTGATAGGTGTGGTAAAAGGACAGTAACCACAAAACTTACCATGCTTATACCACAGTAACCCTAATTTTACTGTGATACGTATTGTAAAAGGACAGTAACCACAAAACTTACCATGCTTTTACCACAGTAACCCTAATTTTACTGTGATAGGTGTGGTAAAAGGACAGTAACCACAAAACTTACCATGCTTTAAACCTCAGTAACCTTAGTTTTTCTGTGATTGGTGTAGTACAGGGCAGTAATCACAAAACTTACCATGCTATTCTCCAGAATTGGTAGTTTTAAAGTGATATTTGTTGTAAATGCATATTAAACACAACACTTGCCATGCTTTTAATGCTTTATATTGTAACATCCAATATTTGTAAGGCAGTACTTTGTCCTTTAAAGAATCCTATTATTAATTATACATAATGATATTTTCTTTTCTTTTTTTTCAGCTGAAAAGACCAAAAGGGCCTTTCGGACTCAGTCAGCCCCATATTGTTTGAGGACAAGTAAACTGAGGAGACGGAAAGCTGCATAGGTAAATATTTGCAATGTATGTGTTGTTTTTAACCCTAAATCAAATAATTTATCAAGCATTTGTTGTTTCTTAAAGGGTTAGTTCACCCAAAAATGAAAATTCTGTCAGTAATTACTCACCCTCATGTTGTTCCAACCATGTAAGTCTTTCGTTCATCTTCGGAACACAAATTAAGATATTTTTGATGAAATCTGACAGAATTTTGACTCCTCCATAGGCTTCCAGTGTGACCGAAACTCACCGGCCCAGAATAGTTATTAAAACATCGTTAAAATAGTCCACGTAACTACAGTGGCACTACATTAAGTTTATCATGCGACGAGAATACTTTTTGTGCGCAAAAACAAACAAAAATAACGACTTTATTCCACTTTTCATTTCCTTCTCTCTGGGCCTCGTAGTGTTTTTGCGCTGCGCGTCTGTGTTGCACGTCATCACAAAACACACACATGACCGGCGTCGGCCAATAGTGAGCCTACGTGGTGACGTGTAACACAGACGCGCTGCGCAAAAACACTACGCGAACCAACTAGACATCCAGAGAGAAGGAAATGAATAGTGGAATAAAGTCGTTATTTTTGTTTGTTTTTGCGCACAAAAAGTATTCTCGTCGCTTGATATACTTAAGATTGAGCCACTGGAGTCACTTGGACTATATTAACGATCTCTTTAATAACTTTTCTGGGCCAGCAAGTTTCGGTCACACTGGAAGCCTATGGAGGAGTGAAACATGGCTCAGATTTCATCAAAAATATCTTAATTTGTGTTCCGAAGATGAACGAAGGTCTTACGCGGTTGGAACAACATGAGGGTGAGTAATTACTGACAGAATTTTAATTTTTGGGTGAACTAACCCTTTAAACCTTTTCTCACAAAACCCATAGCCCAATCAGTATGAGCATAGTCTGAAGGTCTTAATAATTCACAAGATTTAACAAGTTGTCAAATTCGTACGATACTCTTACATATTTGTATACTCGTACACAATCCTGCAGCTTTTACTCCTAGTGCTGTCATTGGCTACTGCCTCAATTCCTGTACAGAATTATCGCGATATTTGTAAATCAGTTGAGCCCCTTCTTGGAAAGTAGTCGGATGTCCCACACACTGTTAGAAAGTTGATATTAATTGCATTGTATTTATTACAATTATTACAAATTGGTCCCCATCTGTTTATGTTCCAGTGATACATGATGTCTCTCCACACCTCATAACCTACCTCTGTTTGCAAGAGTGGAAAAGCTTATCTGACATTATCATGTCATCAGATACTCAATTATTTTGTCGTAATCAGAGCAGTTACACTGCCCTACCCGTTTGCATGTAAATCATTTTCATACGATTATTGCTTGCTTTTATAGACATACTTTTATTCATAGAAATGCCCACATATCAGTGAACTTATAACATAAAAATGCTTTTAACATTTAATTATGCAACACTCTTTACAGAAAAATATCCCACAGTTATGGATAAACTCACAACGTCATCATCAAGTGCTGTGCTGGGCACATTGGGCAACAAGTGTCCTCCAACGTATTCGATCCGTGGCCAGGTTCTTCACATCTTCCCATGGGACACTGACATTCTTCAGGTCTTCGTGAAACATCTGTCTCTGTGTCTTCCTTGGTCTTCCCTGTCTCCTGCATCCTCCTGGTGGTGTCCACTTCATCACTGTGTTTGGGTGTTGTTGTTTGGGCATGTGTAGGATGTGTCCAGCGAGGTGCACCCTTTGCTCTGTCTCAGTTTCTGAAAGTCTTCATGTAGTCCCACTCCTCCTCGTGATCTATTTGATATATGCAGAACCAATGTTGAAAATACTGATTTATCTTTTTCCATATTGTTAAAGCATTTTGTTTTCTCTTTCAGCTTCATAAACTGTCCTTGATTTCTGCCTAATGCCTTTATAAAAAAGGGTCAGTGCTCATCAGGTGTTTTGCTAAAGGACATATTCATTGCATAGTTACAATAAAAGTGACCAATAATCACAAGGATATAGAATGAAAGTTGAGAATGTAAAATGTTGTGCTTATGTTTTTGCCTATTTGTTCTTTAAAGCAAAGAAACAAATGTATTTTCACATAACAAAGTTGAATCTCATCTCTTGGTTTGTAAATATAACTTCATCATAGCAATTTTTTAATGTTAATGTATGTGTCACTATAATAGATTGCTCCTGTATCTGGATATTGTTAATTAACTGATTTTTATACTGTTGTGCTGTAGTTTTGGCACTACATTTGTCTTTAAACAGTTTGACATTAAATATTGGAATATGCTTTCAAAATTGTGTCCATTCATTTGTGCTTTTGTTACATTTATTTGAATATAATTGATATACCTTTAATATACTATACATACACTGTAAATGTTAGAAGCACTTTAGAACATGCAATTATCTTTAATTAAAATACTGCAAAATTACTCCTGCTGTAGGACATTGCTTAGAAAAAAGTTTCTCTTTCAAATGTATTTATACATCAGTCTAATCAAAAAAGCTAATTTGTAGCATTGATCATGTGAACTCGTTTTTGGATGGTAACCACACAAAGGAGTCTTTTGTTTTTAAATATGAGTTTTATAAGTTAATTAGAAGGAATACATGTTTAACAGCCTAAATATAAAATATTTAAGGTATCTATCCCTGCAGGCGGAACCAGAAGAGATGTCATCATTTGCCATAAATGGGCATGTAAGTGTGACGCATCTGTTCAGCTGGGTTGTTATTGGCTGTGACTTTATCGCAGAACTCGCTGTGATTGGACAATCGTTTAACACATATAAAACGGCGCTTCATGTTACAAAGTATGTTTTGGTGTTATTATTACGTTAGTTATAGATTAAGCTAACTATAAAGTGTCTCTATGTTGTGAGAAGTTACTCCTTTACTGAGATCCTAACCCTAACCCTAAGCATGTCTGCACATTTCAATGAACTACACAGCACCATGCTTCTGGTTCCACTGATAGAATGACAGAGACATGTGGGTAATGTAGTTTAAAACGTTTAGTAATGAAACAATAAATGTTAAATAAATAATATATTTAATGGACAACTGGATATCTAAATATGTTCATTGTGCAAACCTTTATGACATATATGAGGGACAGGCTGAAATTTGATATTTTACTGTGAGCACTTTAAAAATAACCTTTATGCCAGCTTTCCATATATGTCTGATAACTGTGGCCAACATTATTTATTAAACATAGTATAAGCAGTTGTCCTGCCGATTTTCTCTTTGATACACTAACCGGACTTTGAGTTACAGCCATTTGAAATGTGCATTTTTTTGCTCTTCTGGGGGCCGTTGCTGGGCCCCTGGAGGTGGAAGGGCAATACAATCTACACAGATCTACACACAGTATTACTATTACACAAAGATAATGCACCATTCAGTAAAACAACAAAAAAACAGTGCCAACATTTCCTTTTCACCCCTTCTGATTGCTGCTTATATGCCTGACATCAGTAATGTCTATGCTTTCATTTGAAAAGCAGTAGTAGATGTACTAGAATGATCAACATGGATCATCTTCAATTATGCTTGAAGTGTTTATAGGAAGATAGCCCACTGCAGCCTCTTGTAATTTAGTTTCCCTTTATTTCACTGAAACGTGACATACATGCAAGTATATGCAACTTATGTTGCATTGTTGTCCCAAATATCATTAACCAGATCTAAGTTTTTTTGTTCTAAGTAAAATAATCATGGTCATTAATTATATGTAGTTGTTTTTAAATTATGAATTTAAAACTAAATTACTAAAGTACTAAATTACTAGTACTAAATTACTAAATTAAAATGACTAAAACTAAATTAAAAATAAATACTAAATAAATAAGAAATTAAAATTTCTAAAATAGAAAATTCTATTCACTGTACCAAACACCACTTTCAATACACAATATTCACCATACTTTATTAAACAACACTTTATTGGAGGACTTTATTAAACAACACTTTATCAATAAAGTTGATAAAGTAGCATAAAGACAAATGATATTCAAGATAAATAAAAATGTGTCTTTAAAAAATACATTAACATCATGTTGATCCATTCACATCTGCTGAAGCCATAAACTGAGTGCCAGAGAATCATATTCAGTCACCTACAGAATTTTATATTGTGTTGGAATATAATGATTCATTTTCACTATGTATAGTATATTAAAGGTATATCAATTATATTCAAATAAATGTAACAAAAGCACAAATGAATGGACACAATTTTGAAAGCATATTCCAATATTTAATGTCAAACTGTTTAAAGACAAATGTAGTGCCAAAACTACAGCACAACAGTATAAAAATCAGTTAATTAAAAATATCCAGATACAGGGGCAATCTATTATAGTGACACATACATTAACATTAAAAAATTGCTATGATGAAGTTATATATTTACAAACCAAGAGATGAGATTCAACTTTATGTGAAAATACATTTGTTTCTTTGCTTTAAAGAACAAATAGGCAAAAACATAAGCACAACATTTTACATTCTCAACTTTCATTCTATATCCTTGTGATTATTGGTCACTTTTATTGTAACTATGCAATGAATATGTCCTTTAGCAAAACACCTGATGAGCACTGACCCTTTTTTATAAAGGCATTAGGCAGAAATCAAGGACAGTTTATGAAGCTGAAAGAGAAAACAAAATGCTTTAACAATATGGAAAAAGATAAATCAGTATTTTCAACATTGGTTCTGCATATATCAAATAGATCACGAGGAGGAGTGGGACTACATGAAGACTTTCAGAAACTGAGACAGAGCAAAGGGTGCACCTCGCTGGACACATCCTACACATGCCCAAACAACAACACCCAAACACAGTGATGAAGTGGACACCACCAGGAGGATGCAGGAGACAGGGAAGACCAAGGAAGACACAGAGACAGATGTTTCACGAAGACCTGAAGAATGTCAGTGTCCCATGGGAAGATGTGAAGAACCTGGCCACGGATCGAATACGTTGGAGGACACTTGTTGCCCAATGTGCCCAGCACAGCACTTGATGATGACGTTGTGAGTTTATCCATAACTGTGGGATATTTTTCTGTAAAGAGTGTTGCATAATTAAATGTTAAAAGCATTTTTATGTTATAAGTTCACTGATATGTGGGCATTTCTATGAATAAAAGTATGTCTATAAAAGCAAGCAATAATCGTATGAAAATGATTTACATGCAAACGGGTAGGGCAGTGTAACTGCTCTGATTACGACAAAATAATTGAGTATCTGATGACATGATAATGTCAGATAAGCTTTTCCACTCTTGCAAACAGAGGTAGGTTATGAGGTGTGGAGAGACATCATGTATCACTGGAACATAAACAGATGGGGACCAATTTGTAATAATTGTAATAAATACAATGCAATTAATATCAACTTTCTAACAGTGTGTGGGACATCCGACTACTTTCCAAGAAGGGGCTCAACTGATTTACAAATATCGCGATAATTCTGTACAGGAATTGAGGCAGTAGCCAATGACAGCACTAGGAGTAAAAGCTGCAGGATTGTGTACGAGTATACAAATATGTAAGAGTATCGTACGAATTTGACAACTTGTTAAATCTTGTGAATTATTAAGACCTTCAGACTATGCTCATACTGATTGGGCTATGGGTTTTGTGAGAAAAGGTTTAAAGGGTTAGTTCACCCAAAAATTAAAATTCTGTCAGTAATTACTCACCCTCATGTTGTTCCAACCGCGTAAGACCTTCGTTCATCTTCGGAACACAAATTAAGATATTTTTGATGAAATCTGAGCCATGTTTCACTCCTCCATAGGCTTCCAGTGTGACCGAAACTTGCTGGCCCAGAAAAGTTATTAAAGAGATCGTTAATATAGTCCAAGTGACTCCAGTGGCTCAATCTTAAGTATATCAAGCGACGAGAATACTTTTTGTGCGCAAAAACAAACAAAAATAACGACTTTATTCCACTATTCATTTCCTTCTCTCTGGATGTCTAGTTGGTTCGCGTAGTGTTTTTGCGCAGCGCGTCTGTGTTACACGTCACCACGTAGGCTCACTATTGGCCGACGCCGGTCATGTGTGTGTTTTGTGATGACGTGCAACACAGACGCGCAGCGCAAAAACACTACGAGGCCCAGAGAGAAGGAAATGAAAAGTGGAATAAAGTCGTTATTTTTGTTTGTTTTTGCGCACAAAAAGTATTCTCGTCGCATGATAAACTTAATGTAGTGCCACTGTAGTTACGTGGACTATTTTAACGATGTTTTAATAACTATTCTGGGCCGGTGAGTTTCGGTCACACTGGAAGCCTATGGAGGAGTCAAAATTCTGTCAGATTTCATCAAAAATATCTTAATTTGTGTTCCGAAGATGAACGAAAGACTTACATGGTTGGAACAACATGAGGGTGAGTAATTACTGACAGAATTTTCATTTTTGGGTGAACTAACCCTTTAAGAAACAACAAATGCTTGATAAATTATTTGATTTAGGGTTAAAAACAACACATACATTGCAAATATTTACCTATGCAGCTTTCCGTCTCCTCAGTTTACTTGTCCTCAAACAATATGGGGCTGACTGAGTCCGAAAGGCCCTTTTGGTCTTTTCAGCTGAAAAAAAAGAAAAGAAAATATCATTATGCATAATTAATAATAGGATTCTTTAAAGGACAAAGTACTGCCTTACAAATATTGGATGTTACATTATAAAGCATTAAAAGCATGGCAAGTGTTGTGTTTAATATGCATTTACAACAAATATCACTTTAAAACTACCAATTCTGGAGAATAGCATGGTAAGTTTTGTGATTACTGCCCTGTACTACACCAATCACAGAAAAACTAAGGTTACTGAGGTTTAAAGCATGGTAAGTTTTGTGGTTACTGTCCTTTTACCACACCTATCACAGTAAAATTAGGGTTACTGTGGTAAAAGCATGGTAAGTGTTGTGGTTACTGTCCTTTTACCACACCTATCACAGTAAAATTAGGGTTACTGTGGTAAAAGCATGGTAAGTTTTGTGGTTACTGTCCTTTTACAATACGTATCACAGTAAAATTAGGGTTACTGTGGTAAAAGCATGGTAAGTTTTGTGGTTACTGTCCTTTTACCATACCTATCACAGTAAAATTAGGGTTACTGTGGTAAAAGCATGGTAAGTTTTGTGGTCACTGTCCTTTTACCACACCTATCACAGTAAAATTAGGGTTACTGTGGTAAAAGCATGGTAAGTGTTGTGGTTACTGTCCTTTTACCACACCTATCACAGTAAAATTAGGGTTACTGTGGTAAAAGCATGGTAAGTTTTGTGGTTACTGTCCTTGTACCACACCTATCACAGTAAAATTAGGGTTACTGTAGTAAAAGCATGGTAAGTATTGTGGTTACTGTACATTTACAATACGTATCACATTAAAACTACCAATAGTGTGGTAAACGCATGGTCAGTTTTGTGATTACTGTCTTTTTACTACACTTATCACAGTAAAACTAATGTTAATGTGGTTAAAGCATGGTAAGTGTTGTTTTTACTGTGCTTCTACTACAAATACAACAGCACGTCACGTGACAGACGGTGTTTAATCACCCTGTTTAGAATTAGAAAGCAATGAAACGCAAAGCCTCCGTGGCGATGGCAGATATAATGCAGTGACTGAATGTGAGCTAATCTTATTAATATCAACAAACAGAAAAGACATTATATCACAGATTATTAGGACATCGTATTTATTTATTACTACTTACCAACATCTGGCACACGTGAACCAATGCCAAATATCGCGATGTGTTCGGAACGAGACTTCTTCAGCGCGATTTCATACTGATAAAATATAATTTTTTAAATATCAATAAACAGCAAAGCAATCCAGCTTCCCTGGCAATAAGATCGAAAAATAACATTAAAAAAAATACATAAACCATGGTCCATGACAAGATAAAATCTCGTGAATTAATGTTGATTAAACAGGTTCTCTGCTGCAGCCCGATAGGCAGAAAGAATCGTGCTGTGATCACAAAAGACGCTTCCCATTTAAAATACATTAGTTTAAAAAACGTGCTGGTATTACGAAAATAACGAAATAAACGTGCCCGTGTCACGAATCAATAGATTAAATGATGTGACCATTCGCCCCCATTAGAGATTATGAGTTATGTTTCTGTACAAAAAATAAAAAATAAAAAAAATAAAAAATAAAATAAAATAATAACACGTATTTCTGCATGCACCTTCGGCATCTGCACGAGATGGAATCGTGAATCTTCGTACGATTAAGGGGCGGGACGATGACGTTAACTATAATACATTTCTGCGTGCAATGCATACGCATTTTCCATCAATAGAAGTTTAACGGGAGGGTTTTGCGTACCATATGAACGCGAAATGTGACTTTGGCGTGTAAATACTACGCCAAATGAAAATGAAAACTCGTGGTATAGATACGCAGTAGTAAGAGACTGGGTTGCAACCATCTTGCCTCCTTATTTCCTGAAGCAAGTTCTTGATGCAGTGGGTCCATTTCTTGTGACTTTGATTAACCGATGCTTTGAAACTAGTTCTGTACCTGATGTGTTAAAACATGCTACAGTATATCCTTTGCTCAAGAGACATAACTTAGATCCTACTGTTTTAGAAAACTACAGACCAATTTCAAATTTGTCGTTTATTACAAAGATCCTCGAGAAAATAGTGCTTTTACAATTGCAGAGTTTTTTAGATGAAAATAAGATATTTGAGGTCTTTCAATCAGGTTTTCGAAAATTCCACTCTACAGAGACTGCACTCCTGAAGGTTTTAAATGATATTCTACTTACTGGCGACTCTGGAAACCATTCTGTGCTTGTGCTCCTAGATTTGAGTGCTGCGTTTGACACTGTTGACCATGCAGTCCTTCTTACTCGCCTGGAGCACTGCGCAGGCATAACAGGAAGCGCTCTTGAATGGTTCAAATCATATCTTTTAAATAGATGTTTTAATGTTAATATGGGTGAACACTCATCAGAGTCAGCTCCTTTAGCATGTGGTGTACCTCAGGGTTCCATCTTAGCTCCGATTCTTTTTTCGTTGTATATGCTACCATTGGGTTCTATTTTTAGGAAGCATGGTCTGTCTTTTCACTGCTATGCAGATGACACTCAAATATATTTGCCCTTAAAAAAGAGTTCCAATGGCTTAGAAGCACTTATGACTTGTTTGGCTGATGTGAAAGCCTGGCTGTCTCTAAATTTTCTTAATTTTAATGAGAGCAAAACTGAGATAATAGTATTCGGTCCTTCAGACTCCGTTAGTACACCAAAAATAAATTTTGGTGAGTTATCTTCCTCTGTAAAACCTTGGGTTAAAAATTTAGGGGTTATTTTTGATGATAAGCTGAAATTTGATAAACACATCAATACTGTGGTCAGATCATGTTTCTTTCAGCTTAGACTACTAGCTAAAGTTAAACCCATTTTGACGAGTAAAAATTTTGAACAATTGATCCATGCTTTCATTACGACGAGACTGGATTACTGTAACTCACTATATTTTGGGATTAGCCAGTCAGCTTTATCCCGGTTACAAATAGTTCAAAATGCAGCTGCTAGACTCTTAACCAGGACTAAAAAACGGGAGCACATTACACCAGTTTTACGTTCTTTGCACTGGTTGCCCGTGCGTTATCGAGTAAATTTTAAAATGATTCTTTTGGTGTTTAAATCATTAAATGGTCTGGCCCCTCCGTATCTTTCGGAATTACTTACTGAGTATCGTCCGGTTCTTTCTCTCCGGTCATCTAACCAGAAACTGCTATGTATCCCAAAGTCAAAGCTGAGGTGCAGAGGCGACCGGGCTTTTTCAGTAGCTGCCCCTAGATTATGGAATGCTTTACCTCTGTGTATTCGCTCTGTATCATCCTTATCTGTTTTTAAAACGATGCTAAAAACGCATCTTTTTGAATTAGCATATACTTAGTGAGGAAGTGGTATTGAAATGTTTGTTTTATTATGATGTTTTTATTGCTTATTTGTTCTGTGCAATTGTCTATTATAAGATGTGCAGCACATTGGACAACCTCGGTTGGGATAAATGGTGCTATATAAATAAATTTGACATTGACATTGACATTGACAAGATTCGTTAACAACGTGTTCTTCTAAAATGAGGGCGAGCCACAAATCCGTGAGTACAGTTTACAAACCCGTGGGAACGGATTGCGAAAGCGTGGGAACGGATTGTGAATTTGTACAGATTGCAAAAACTGAAGGCACGGTTTACAAATCTGAGAGCGCGGATTAGAAACTCGTGGGTACGGTTTATTAATCCGTGGGCACGATTTGTTAAACCGAGGGAACAGTTTGAGAATTCGTGAGTACGGTTTATAAACTGAGCGGACGGATTTCAAAACCGTCGCCACGGATTGTTTTTTTTTCTTTCTCCCAGGTGACTTCCCGGGCTCCGTAGTACGCTAATATAGGCTGCCATGGTTTTTCCTACATTGAACATTTTTTGGCGGATGCCAAAACGATTTTTTTTTTTTGTCCCGCCAAAGCCTTATCTGATCTGTAATTGACCTTTCGCCGAGCCCCGCCCCCCTTAGTTACTGTTGCTACGTCCGACAAACAAATGGTCAAACACGACCAGCGCGACAGATTGCCATGACGGGAAGAAGTATACCCGTGCGTGTCAGTGACCATTTTTGGAGCAATACCTCCTCGATATCCTCCAGATCGAGGCAAAAGGGGTTACAGTATGCAGTGGAGGGATATATTCAAAATATAAAAATACGCAATGAAGGAGACACGACTAGGGTAGAGTGGGGGAAAACGCCCCCCTGGGGTAAAACGCCCCCCACCTGTTTTTCCCAAAATAACCACTAAAAGTAGTCAAGATACATTTTTACTGTTGCTATGCACTACGTTGATAACGGGGATATACAAATCTCTATGGAGAAGCTGACACCAGCGACACATTTGAAGAGAAGAGGATTACATGGTAAATGCTATAATTTTCAGATATTAGTAAATAAGTGTTTAATACAATATTGTTCTGCAGGATATCGCAGTGATGTATGATAGATGAATAGTGAAGTCTGTAGTTTGAGATCATATATTATTTATAAGGAATATAATTATATTTTAAAAATTAAACATTATTTAAAAAAACTCATAGCTTGTGGGGTAAAACGCCCCCTACGCTGAGGGGTAAAACGCCCCCCTGCATGGGGCATAGTTTCTCTATCATAATTACTATAATAAAATATTTCTGTCTATCAAATCCTTTGTTTTACACTTAATGCAGTATAACTAGGTGGTAAAATCAAAATATTTGAACAAAACATGAAAAAATTACCTCAAGTGAGCATTAACTAGCTAGCTTGCTAGCACAGTTAGCTCACTGATGGAAGGTAGTTAAATTTGGCTATTTTGAACATTTCTGAAATAAATATTAATATATATACATGTTGATACATTACTTGCCTTTTACCTTTAGAGATTAAAAACTATTGTCTGTTAATTTTGCTGTTTATCTATGAAGCAAACTGGTTGGTAAGAAAGGGGGCATTTTACCCCACCGCTGGGGCAAAACGCCCCCTTTGTACAAAAATATTTTCAGTGGAAATACTAATTAATTATGAAGGCTGAGCAATTTTAATATTTGTTGAATAACTCCTGCCATAGTCACTCAAAACCGGGATGGCAATTCTAGTCACATGTATGTTTTGTTTCACTGTAATGTCACATTTTCCTTAAGGGGGGCGTTTTCCCCCACTCTACCCTACTATCTACGTCTCTATCGAGGGTAATGCTTACCGGTGTTCATACACATCATTTGTGATATGACAAAGAACAAGAAAACAAGTGTTTAAAAGCATTGAAAGACACTCACTGTTGTGTTTTTGTGTGAAAGAAAAAACTATCTGAAAATAAAAGTGCTGTCAGCAATAATTTCTTATATGTGTTTTTTCGCATAACACACTATGACTAAAATTTTAAATGCTGCAAAACACATGGGAGTTATATTCTCGATGCTGTAGTTTATCTGATCAGTATATCATTAATCAAGCTTAATTTGACTTTTCAACTACAATTAGGCAGGGTGAACTGAAAGCTTTTACAATCTTTAGCTATAACTTATATCATTGACAAAAGTATGTGGTGCATTTTCTTCCAAAAATGATTTTTTCTCAAATTCATGCTTCAAGTTGACAACGCACAATAAACGAAATCACACAATAACTGTTTAACCAGACAAGCTTAATTTGCATCTAAATAACTTTCATTGCTTGTCTTTCATAATGCACTTACCATAATATTTATTAGGGGGACAACAGATCACAAAACTCGCGGTTGAGACCATAATATTTATTAGTGGGGCAACGGATCATAAAACTCGCGGTTCAGACAATATTATGTTTTTTGAGTAACAGATAGGATAGTTTTTCAGATCAGAAAAACAAAACAAAAAAAACTTGAAGTAGCCATCGACACCACAGCCAGCAGACGTATTTATGCTTCGTAATGTTCGACACATTTAACTGGGAGTGGGGCCGTCCACACTGTTTTATCCATTGTAGGCATCGCTCACGTTGTGTTTTCGGCTTTGGGAATGGAAAGAACACAACTCCTCCAGACAATCTCTCGGGGTTTCTACTATCTAGTATCCGATTTACAAACGCCGTGGGCGCACGCTTCACCATCTTGCTAATTGTTTGTCGGACCTGCTCACATAGTAACGGTTGCTATGATGTGTGATTGGACAATGGCCGTTTTGGGGGAGGGGCCGGCGAAAGGTCAATTGGGTTTGTGAGTGAAGCAGGCTACTGACGGCGTGACGGAGAGAACGATCACAGCGCACCACCCCCGCGCGGGCACTCTCCGTCTTCAGTTCTGTCTTTGCTCTCTCCCTCGCAAAATCAACTGATCCTAAAGCCCAGCTAACAATTTAACGTTCTGGGAACGTTCTGGGAACGTTAGTTTTTGGTTCCCAGAACGTTCCCAAGAACGTTCCCTATTGGTTAGCCAGGAAAGTTTTCTTTACGTTAATAGAACGTTCCCTATAGGTTAGGGGAACGTTCCCGGAACGTTGCCGAAAGGTTCCCAGAACGTTCCCGAAAGGTTCCCGCAAGGTTCTCGTAACGTTCCCGGAAGGTTCTCGGAACGTTCTCCTAACGTCTACACATCCTGATATGCCTGTACACAAATTATAGGTCTACAAACATATTCTACATTGTTTATTGTTCAAACACTTAAGAATCCTATGAATATATTATTACAATAAATTGAATTTACAGAAACTATCATTAATAAGTAAATCAATCAGTTTGTATTAAATAAATAAATCAGCACACAATCCATGTTTTTGTTGATTCATTGTTTAATTATCAACCTAAAATAAGTCATTAAAAACAGCGTTAGCAAAATGTATTCAGGAACAGTAATTTACATTTAATATTTCAAACATGAAAATATTTCAATAAATAAAACTGCACAAACATTTTAATTAAAACTATCTTTTGCAAACTGTAGCCTATAACTTCGGCTAAAAAGTTGAAAAAGTATTTATTTATATACAATATACATGAATGTGCCAATCTTCACACCGCTCAAAACATTTAAACTCCCAACACCATCTGCAAATTTAACAAGAAAATAAAAAGACAACGTGTTACATGGACACACAATCCCATGCCAAAATTCAAGCCCTGTAATGGCATTAATATTCATCTGGAGCAAATGAAAAGAGTGAGGTGGGATTGTGTGTCACAAGCTGTAGGAGATATGAGAGCACGAGCGCTGCTGGTATCATGTATTTATTCAGATATTTCAGCATCAATGTATATAGAAAAATTTATATATTTCAAAACACTACATTGCATTTATTTATATTGCACTATTTATTATTTCAGACTACAAATCAAAAAAGGAATGTTTTATATAGGGGTAAGGATACCCATTAAGCCTCTCTCTCTGAAGTCAAATAAAAAACAGAGAAAATAATATTCAAGTCAAGTGAACTCTGACCTGCGAATTCGCTCTACCTTTTATGTATAAGTCTCACCTCCAATGAAGAATTTGAAAACCTGTAACTGCTGTGTTGTTTATGAGAAAGAAAGTGAAAAAAAGTTTGAAACTGCTATCAATTTTTTTTTTTATCTCTGTGACTTTACACCTACAAATTCCACTGTCACAGGTGCTCAGTTTTGCTATAATGAAACCCTCACAGAACATGGTAATAATCAGCCATCCATGCAAAAGCAAAGGTCGGTGTAGTTTACAGGTGCATCTGTCCAGGCCAACATCTGATGCCTTGATGCCTTCCGCTGGAACCTGAAATAAAAAAAATAGTACAGTTCAAAATCTATCATACATACATCTCATCTGGTATCACAAATTATCATTCCAGGTTCACTTTAAGATATGCTCAATATTAGTGCTGCACGATATTGAAAAATTTAGAGTTTATTTAGAGATATCAGCCGTATGGTTTAGTGCATGCGCTAACGGCTCCAGGTTTGTATCTGGTAAATTACCCCACTAATAATGCCCAGAATGGTACCAAACTACTACAGTAGTACAAATAGGTTCTGTACTCATAAAACGAGGCATTGGAAAGTTTGTAAGTACATCAGGAGTTTATTTAAATAACACTTGCCTGACGGCGAATGCTACTGCTGATGTTGACGTCACTTTATGAGTACAGAACCTATTTGTACTACTCATTTTCCCCGACATAGAGCAGACCGGCACACAACAAAAACTGCTGTTCGGATGTTCCCTTTTCTGATATTTTAGCCTTCGTGACATTTTAATTAAAACAGAAGTAAGAATTTTAGTGTAATTTTAGTGTAAAAAAATTAACAGTAAACTCAGAGATCACCTACCGCTGCAGATGTGTACGGAAGTGAAAAGCGGAAATGCTTAGACCTCTTTCCGGTTCAACCGCTGGGCGCTCCGCATAACCCCTATTGGGGGGATTTTGTAGAGGAGTGAACCTGCATAGAAAATTACAATAGATAACAAGCATAGATAAATACAATAGAAGAAAAACACAGTTGAAATAAGTAGAGATGCACCGATTACAATTTTCTAGGCCGATTCCGATTTCCGATTTTTCACTGAGTTTGACCTGCCGATACCAATTTTAGCCGATTCCGATTTAATTTTTTTCTAACCACTTTACAGCACACACAAATATTTATTTTCCATCTTTTCTTTAACCCTTTCACGCGTAAGTTTAAAATATTCTAACTGACACCCCCACCCCCCGAGTGAGTTTTTTCGCGAACGTTCCCTTTAATGTTTCCATGGCGACGCGTCACGCGATACACCGCAGCCACAATAAAACTGTATGACAGATGTGTCGCTTTTATTTCACTTTTCCTTTTTTATTCAAAATATTCACAAACTTGCTTACCATGTCATCAACTAGCCTATCTGATATTCCGATTCTCAAATACGTGTAAGTGAGTGGTCGTTTAAAAACCTTTAATCTTGATCTATAATGAGATGGGCGCCGCAATGTTGTCCTGTCAGTCGGATTTACAGCACGTGAATTCATCAGTTTCTCCGAAATAAATGCAAGAAAGTGGCCGGTGAACTGAGAAGAATAGAGTAAACTTTATAGTTACTTCCCCTATGTTTGTCTGATATGAATAACACACATGTCGGCAAATTGAATAGATTGTTATTGCTGCTTCCACAGACATCAGTGTGTGTTTTACAAACTCCAAATGTATTGTTTTAATCGTGCTTATGTGTATTTAAATATCTGAAACCTAAAATAAACATTATGAGGTTGAAAACACTGCTTAGTTGTGCCATAACAGCGCTGAACGCGTCCGACTCTGGCTCAGCGCCAGGCAGCCAACGCGCGAAAGCACAGTTTGAATCTGGCAGTTATGCGACGTCACTGAACATCTAATGTGGCACCGTATTCTCATGGGCACAGACATACAAATCTCATATATGAGACCGTACCGCTCAAAAGGTTAATCATGCGGCGCCCGAGTGCATTTGACCGGCATAAAATCGGCATATGTCAGACTGACCGGCCGGTCGCCGGTCATGGCCGATCACGTGAAAATCGGCCAATTCCGGTCACCAGCCGATCAATCGGTGCATCTCTAGAAATAAGCAGTGCATTATGTTTTTCAGTTAAATCTAACTTATCAGGTACAGAAATTGATTTATCAAAATGTAAAATAAGTCTTCAGTGTAAAAATAAAATAACTATAAAATTAATGTATCTTTGCTAAAGCTACAAGTCATTTTCTCTTTTGATGTTTGATCACCGTTGGCGACACAAACAGCTGCGGGTACGTTAGGCTGCTGTACCTTTAAGACGAATGCGCAGAACTAATATAAATGACACGCATCCGTTTTCTTTCTGTTTAAAACACAAGACAAGAGGAAACTCGCCATTTTGACTTCATTTTGCGTGCACGTGTCTGTAAAAAAAAAGTGAAAGAGAACTGAATTTGGCTAAACTCACCTTCTTCATCTACTGACTGTGGATGGCATCAAGGTCTTGTCCTGAAGAATACAGGGCCAAACAATAGGGATTTTATCTCATCTGGTAACAAGAGCAAAGCCATAACTTTAAGAACTCTACTGATATATTTACCCCGTGATATTGCATTGGGGATATCAATTCAAACATTTTTAAAGGCTAAGAGTATGAGCCACAGCTGCCCAAGATATCAAGGGGTTGCAAATTAGTCATGGCTATAAACCTGTATGCATGGCATCTACTTTGTATTTTTTATAAAGCAATGTTCTATGCATTTGTCCTTGTCAAATAAACATTAAATAAATAAATCTGTGAAAAATAACTGCCTCAAGTTGTCGATCCCCTGAACCGCATTTAAAAGTACAAAGAATTTCAGTATTGATCAATAAAAAAAATACATAAATACCTTTGAGTGGTATTTATGTGAGTGGTACTCATTGGCCAACATAATTCAAAACAGACCTAAAGAAATAAAATAAAATATAGTAATCATCAGGATATCATGTTATCATAATAGTTAAATGAATTATTATAACTATGACCATTATAATATTGTATTAGTCGCCTATTATTTAGCTGATTATTTAGCTTACAGGCTTCACAAGGACAATCTCACTGAAAAAACTTGGGGTTAATGATTTTAAAATGTGAGACTTATTTCAAAAGCATAAATCTTACAGACCCCAAACCTTTGAACAGCAGTGCACTGCATGTTTGAGGTGGTTTTGCTTACTAGTCATATGGTTCATAGAGATTTTCTTGGACAGGGAGTGCAGCAGGCCATCACAGCATGATGATCTAGGAACATAACATGCTGTTTGTCACAGAGCCAAAAATATTACATGTGTTATGTTTATTACAAGGAACCAAGCTAGAACAGAGGTGAAATGCATAAAAGATAAATATATACAAATCTTAAGATAATATATTGTGAAATAAATGCATATGGAATTATCATCATGATTAAACAATAACTCACCCCTTGTTGTAGAGTTTTATTTTTTCTCTCGCTATTCTGAAATCACATTTTAGCAATATTGGTAAGTGACGTCGCTGATTAAGTTAACAATACAGTGCATTCTTTTAGGTTAGCCTAAATAAATTAGCTTACTTCCCATTGACAAATTACCAGCAAAACTATCAAAAACTGTTATCTACACTAAATATGTGTTTAAAAACCCAAACTTTCATAAATAAGACCTCAACTTAACGTAACTTAGGCCTAACATTGTCTTTTGAAAACGGTTAGCTAGCGTAGATGCTAACGGACTTTTTCAAAGACATAAAACCATTTTTTTTAAATAAATATTTAACAGGAGCGTGTCAATTACACGTAAGAAATGTGTCAGGGGCGTTTGTGTGTATTATTTGTGAGATTTTGTTGTCTAAACTTACCTGAAAGCAGTGAAACCAACAGCGAGAGACGGGAGTTTTGTTGTTTGTCAGTTGTCGATGACGTTTCCATCTGCTCTCGCGCAGCGCACGTGCTCCAGTGTTGGGGGCGTGACCAAGATGGCAGCCTGAACGGTCGCAATTTTGAGTGCTTGCACCAAGTTGTCCTATAAATGTTGCTTATAAGCAGTAATTAGATGTTCTAGTTCTTTATTGAGCTGTAATAGTCTGTTGCATCTTTGACAACTTCTTTTTGCTTCACCATGGTTCGTAAAAGAGGGCTCTCAGCGTGTTCTGAAAAGGAAAAGGGTAATGCTAGTGCTGCTAGCACAAGCACAATCGTTAGCGGCGGGCATGACTATGTTGTCAGCATGGGCGAAGATGATTAATTTAGCCTGGCAGAAGAGGAGTTCCCAGCTCTGCCTGCTACTCCAAGCAAGCCACCAGCTGCTAAAAAAAAGGCCAGTGATAATACGAGTGTTGATATTTCCTCTCAGCTGGCAAACATAACGCAGCTGATTAACTGCCGCTCTGACGCGATAGAGCAAAAGATCTCCGACCTGAGAGAAAAAGTGGATACAGTGTCGTCTGATTTAAAGGCTGTCACAGCAAAGGTGGTGTGCTTGGAGCGTCGCGTGGATCAAATTGAACAGCCAGTTAACAAAATGGAGAGAAGAATGGATGATCTAGAAACCTACATGAGACGGCGCAACCTAAAGATCATAGGCATTCCAGAGGCAGCTGATGAAAATATTCGTCTAGAAGTCATCAAGATTTGTCGAGCTGTTCTTCCCAGCGAAAGTGATAAGCTTCCAGGTGCCATTGATGTTGTTCACCGTCTCGGGAGTGCGCAACAGAGTAGCGGTAGGCCAAGAGCAACTATACTACAGTTTTCTACGCGCTCCTACAGAGATGCAGTTTGGAAGGCTGCCAAAAGCTCCTCGTATTTGCGGGACAAGGGTTTGCAGTTCAGAGAGGACTTTTCCAAAGGAGATCGCGAGAGAAGGATGAAGTTGTGGCCGGAAGTTCAAAAAGCTCGAGCGGCTGGGAAAACTGCTTACTTTGTTGGAGGCAGAGCCTTTGTACAAGGGCAAGGTGAAATTCTCCTCACGGTCGACTGAGTTGGGAAATAATGCTGTTGAAGACATGTGGGCTTCTGTTGAAGAGTTGAAGTCAAGACGCGTGTTTGCGTGATCTTGTATATCTGCCCCTTTGGACAGTTACTGTTTCAGTGGTTGAAGCAAGATATATATTTTTTTATTGAAGAGATGCTTATTTGCACAAAATGCAAGTCTTTATGGTGCTACATTATGTGGTTGACCTTTTTGCCAACTTTATTTTAGTATACTGACTGTTATAAGAGGTTACTAGTTGTTTTGTTGTTTCAGAGTTAACTTTGTTGTTTATGTCTTTTTCCATTATATCTTTGAATGCCAGGGGTTTAAGGGATAACGTTAAGCGGAAGGCTTTGTTTTTGTTTACTAAGAGATTTAATAATGACTTTGTATTTTTTCAAGAATCTCATTCTATTGCTTCTGATGTTAACTTTTGGAGATCACAATGGGGTAGTGATATTTGGCTGTCTCATGGAACAGAACACTCAGCAGGGGTTTCTTGCCTGAAAAATAACTATAGAGGTGAGGTTTTGCATTCGGTTAGTGATGAAAATGGCCACTTTATATGCTTAATTATAAAATGTTTTAGTGTAATTTTTATAGTAGTTAATATCTATGGATATAATTGTAAATCTGATAATGACCAGTTATTATGTTCGTTGGAGGAAAGACTTACACATTGGTTATCTAAATTTCCTGATTCTTATTTAATTATAGGGGGTGATTTCAATGTTGTTTTAAATGAGTCCATAGATAGGTGGCCTCCAAGACGACCTTCAAATTTAAATACAAATTTGAAACTGTTTATGGACAGATTTCATTTGATTGATATATGGAAAGAGAAAAATTTAGATGATATTGTGTATACTTGGAGTAACAAGGATGGCAGTAGACGTTCTAGGATTGATTTTTGGCTTGTCTCTAACCATTTTGATGGGAACAATATTTTGGTTAATGTTTTGCCAACACCATTAACTGACCATAATGCCATATTAATTACAATTAATATTTCTCCAAACACAAATTGTAACAAGTATAATTCATACTGGAAAATGAATAGTTATTTGCTTAAATTAAGTGCAGTTAAACAGGAATTGGAAAAACTCATTAATTATTATTGGATTAAAGCTAAAAAGGAAGGGTTGTTTAGTCATAATTGGGAATTATTAAAATTGGAAATTGGAAAATATTTGAGGAAGTATAGTAGCACATTAGTTAAATCACAACGTCTTGTGGAAGAGAAAGTTGTTAGTGAAATCTTAGCTATTTCTAACATTTCTGCGGTAGACCTGGTAGAAGGACAAAGACTGCGTCTAACAGAGCTGCAAAATGAGCTTGATAATATGTACAAAATGCGAGCACAAGGTGCTTTTATTCGATCAAGGCAAAAATGGTTAGAGCATGGAGAGCAGATGTCTGCTTATTTTTTTAATCTTGAAAAGTCGAGGGCTAAACTAAATTCTGTTTCTAAAATGAATATTAATGGCTCTATTATAGATAATGTTGACGTAATTTCTAGCTTTTGCTATGATTATTATTCTAAATTATATACTTCTAAATTCAGTGAGCATAATTAGGGCCCAAGCCCTGAAAGGGCGAAGGCCCTATTGTTTCCGGTAGGATTATTAGGGCCCGAGCACCGATGGTGTGAGGACCCTCTTGGAATTGCTCTGTTTATTATTATTAGGGCCCAAGCCCTGAAAGGGCGAAGGCCCTATTGTTTCCGGTAGGATTATTTATTAGGGGCCAAGCACCGAAGGTGCGGAGGCACCTATTGTTTTTGTTCCGGTTCTTATTATTATTATTATTAGGGGCCAAGCACCGAAGGTGCGGAGGCACCTATTGTTTTCGTTCCCGTTCTTATTATTATTATTCTTCCTTCTTCCAACTGGGAGTCTATGGCAGCCCATAGAACCGAATGCGGGAAAGTTGTTTTGGTTTGACATTCTGATAGAGGACAGTCCCAACATTAAATACACCAATTTTGGTGTGTCTAAGTCATTCCCTCTAGCGCCACCACCTGTCCAAATTTTCACTTTTATTTTGCTAATAACTTTTGAACCGTAAGGCCAATCAACAAAATTCTTTTTCTCTCTGATTCCTGAGCTCATGGCAATTCGATTGCACCCTATGACGTCATTTCCGTCATAACAATATGGCCGCCATTTTGAATTTATCTAAAAAGCTACTTTTTCGAACTCGTCCTAGACGGTTTGTCCGATTTGCACGAAAATTGAACCAGATCATCTACAGACCATGCTGACAAAAAGTTATGGAATTCAAGTTGATTCGCTTAACAGTTTTCGATAAACCCACGAATAAATTTTACGTAGCGCTTGCGAAAACAGATGTAAAGCCGTATCTCCGCAACGCTTTATCAGATTCAGACCAAAGTTGGTACATGTCATCACAAGCATGACCTGAGGCTACATGCTGTGTTTCGGCGCAGCGCCACCTACTGGTCCGGAGATATGAAAAATGTCTATTTTTGCTTATAACTTCTGAACAGTTTGTCCAAAAATCATAAAATTGGTCTCGTTAGATTCAGGGTAACATGCCGAGTCGACTGATATCCAATATTACCATATCGGCCATTTTGGCTGTCGGCCATTTTGAATTTTGTGCTAAAATGCTGTATTTTAAGAACGCATGAACGGATTGTTACGGAACTTGGTATGGGTCATCAGCCCGATGTCCTGAAGGAGCGTGAGAAGTTTCGAAACAGCGCCACCTAGTGGTGATTTTTTTTTTTCAAATGCTTATAACTTTGGGTGTGGTCGACTTATTTTCACGAAACTCATCTTTTTAGACTCCTGAATCGTTGCCGAGTCCTATGATACCAAACATGCTAGGTTTCGCCTTACGATTTGTGTAGCGTTGTGATTTAGCGCTTAAAAAACATTTGGCTATATCTTCGAAACCGCTAGTCCGATCGAGACGAAACCACCGTCAGAAGTTTGGAAACATAGGTCGATAGCTATACGCCAATGCCCAAATGCAAAAATATTGATGTTTAGGGGTAGTAAATTCCAAACAAAGTCATGTGTCAGTCATTTTTTACGTGTTTTTTCATATAAATGCCTATAACTCTGAAGCGAATTGAGATATTTTCACCAAAACTGACACACATATGTATGGGTTCACTCTGAGGACACGTAAAAAAAATTGTGGGACTGAGCCTCTTGGTGGCGCTATAATAGAACAAAACATGAAATTCCCATTGACTTCAATACAGTTTTGTGAAATAAAATGCTATACTAAACAAATGCATTGGTGTAATATTACGAAACTCAGAATGTGCCATCAGCTCCATCCCCTAAAGGTACCCAAAATATTTCGAGACAGCGCCACGTAGTGGTCAAAAGTTATAACAAAATTTCCAAAAAGGCTAATAACTTTTGAATAAATCTGGCTATTGAAATGCCACTGGTCTTAATAGATTCCCTGGGTCAAGCCGAGAACATAGATACCAAGTTTTCCTTATTTGGCCAAACTTCCTGTCCGCCATCTTGATTTTCATTCAAAACCTACTTTTTCGAACTCCTCCTAGACCGTTTGTCCGATTTTCACCAAAATCGAATCGTATCATCTCCAGACTGTGCCGACTAAAACTTATGGATTTCGTGTCGATAGACGAAACCGTTGTCGTATAGCGCAGCAGCAAAGTTGAGGCATGATGCCAAAAGCACTATTCAGGCTTTATCTCTGCAATCCCTTGAAATATTGACACCAAACTTTGTATGTGTCATTGTCACTTCACTCTGACCACATCACATCAGTTTTGTAACTGTTCCACCTATTGGTCGAAAGTGATAATCCATTAAATCATATTCTGAATTACTTTTTATATGATTTTTCAGCCATTTCGCCTAAAATCCTCTCTAAATGTCTTTAATTGCTCATTGTTGCAGTTGGTCTGACACCTTCAGCCATGTTGGCATATCCTGTCATCTGCTTGCGCTTGGCCCCGATAATTGCTGCTTGCAGCTATATTTATTATTATTATTCTTCTTCTTCTTCTTCCGCCATGGGAGTCTATGGCAGCCCATAGAACCGCTTGCGGGAAAGTTATGAAATTTGGCACAATGATAGAGGACAGTCCAAAAAGTCACCATACCAAATTTGGTGTCTTAAAACCAATCCCTCTAGCGCCACCACCTGTCCAAATTTTCACTTTTAATTTGCTAATAACTTTTGAAGCGTGAGGCCAATCAACAAAATTCTTTTTTCATCTGATTCCTGAGCTCATGCTGATTCGATTGCACCCTATGACGTCATTTTCCGGCTTATAAATATGGCCGCCATTTTGAATGTGCTGAAAAAGCTACTTTTTCGAACTCGTCCTAGACGGTTTGTCCGATTTGCACGAAAATTGAACCAGATCATCTTCAGGCAGTGCTGACAAAAAGTTATGGAATTCAAATTGATTCGTCAAACCGTTTCCGATAAACGCTCGAACAAATTTTACGTAGCACCTGCAAAAACAGTCGTAAGGCTGTATCTCTGCAACGGTTTATCGTATTCAGACCAAACTTGGTACATGTCATCACAAGCATGACCTGAGGCTACATGCTGCGTTTCGGCGCAGCGCCACCTACTGGTCCGGAGATATGAAAAATGGCTATTTTTGCTTATAACTTCTGAACAATTTGTCCAAAAATCATAAAATTGGTCTCGTTAGATTCAGGGCAACATGCCGAGTCGACTGATATCAAATTTTACCATATCGGCCATTTTGACTGTCGGCCATTTTGAATTTTGTGCTAAAATGCTGTATTTTAAGAACGCATGAACGGATTGTTACGAAACTTGGTATGGGTCATCAGCACGATGTTCTGAAGGAGCGTGAGAAGTTTCGAAACAGCGTCACCTAGTGGTCAAAAGTTATAACGACATTTCCAAAAAGGCTAATAACTTTTGAATAAATCTGGCTACTGAAATGCCACTGGTCTTAATAGATTCCTTGGGTCAAGCCGAGAACATAGATACCAAGTTTACCTTATTTGGCCAAACTTCCTGTCCGCCATCTTGATTTTCATTCAAAACCTACTTTTTCAAACTCCTCCTAGACCGTTTGTCCGATTTTCACCAAAATCGAATCGTATCATCTCCAGACCGTGCCGACTAAAAGTTATGGATTTCGTGTGGATAGACCAAACCGTTTTCGTATAGCGCAGCAGCAAAGTTGAGGCATGATGCTAATAGCACTATTCAGGCTTTATCTCTGCAATCCCTTGAAATATTGACACCAAACTTTTTACGGCTTGTCATTGTCACTTCACTCTGACCACATCACATCAGTTTTGTAACTGCGCCACCTATTGGTCGAAAGTGATAATGCATTAAATCATATTTTTATTGACTGTTTCTATGATTTTTCAGCCATTTCGTCTAAAATCCTCTTTAAATGTCTTTAATTGCTCATTGTTGCAGTTGGTCTGACACCTTCAGCCATGTTGGCATATCCTGTCATCTACTTGCGCTTGGCCCCGGTAATTGCTGCTTGCAGCTATATTTATTATTATTATTCTTCCTTCTTCCGACTGGGAGTCTATGGCAGCCCATAGAACCGATCGCGGGAAAGTTGTAATGGTTTGACATTCTGATAGAGGATAGTCCCAACATTAAATACACCAATTTTGGTGTGTCTAAGTCATTCCCTCTAGCGCCACCACCTGTCCAAAGTTGCAGTCATGTTTATGCTAATAACTTTTGAACCACAAGGGCTAGAAACAAAATTCTTTTTTCCTCTAATTCCTGAGCTCATGACGATTCGATTGCACCATATGACGTCATTTTCCGTCATTATAATTTTTCCGCCATTTTGAATTTTTCTAAAAACCTACTTTTTCGAACTCCTCCTAGGCCGTTGCTCCAATTTCCACGAAAATTGAATCAGATCATCTTCAGACCATGCCGACAAAAAGTTATGCAATTCGTGTTGATTCGTCAAACCGTTCTCGAATACCGCGCAAACAAATTTTATGTAGCGCTTCCGAAAACAGACACAAGCCTGTATCTCCGCAACACTTTATCGTATTCAGACCAAACTAAACACATATCATCACAAGCATGACCTGAGCCTACATGCTGCGTTTCGGCGCAGTGCCACCTACTGGTCCGGAGATATGAAAAATGGCTGTTTTTGCTTATAACTTCTGAATGGTTTGTCCAAAAATCATAAAAGTGGTCTTGTTAGATTCAGGGCATCATGCTGAGTCGACTGATATCCAATTTTCCCAGATCAGCCATTTTGGCTGTCGGCCATTTTGAATTATGTGCTAAAATGCTGTATTTTAGGAATGCATGAACCTATCGTTACGAAACTCGGTATGGGTCATCAGCATGATGTCCTGAAGGAGCCTGAGAAGTTTCGAAACAGTGCCATCTAGTGGTGAATTTTTTTCCCCAAATGCTTCCAAATGCTTATAACTTTGGGTGTGGTCGACTTATTTTCACGAGACTCATCTCATTAGAGTCCTGAATCGTTGCCGAGTCCCACGATACCAAACATGCTAGGTTTCGCCTTACGGTTTGTGTAGCGTTGTGATTTAGCGCTTAAAAAACATTTGGCTATATCTTCGAAACCGCTAGTCCGATCGAGACGAAACCACCGTCAGAAGTTTGGAAACATAGGTCGATAGCTATACGCCAATGCCCAAATGCAAAAATATTGATGTTTAGGGGTAGTAAATTCCAATCAAAGTCATGTGTCAGTCATTTTTTACGTGTTTTTTCATATAAATGTCTATAACTCCGAAGCGAATTGAGATATCTTCACCAAAATTGACACACATATGTATGGGCTCACTCTGAGGACACATAAAAAAAATGGTGTGACTGAGCCTCTTGGTGGCGCTATAACAGAACAAAACATGAAATTCCCATTGACTTCAATACAGTTTTGTGAAATAAAATGCTATACTAAACAAATACATTGGTGTAAAATTACGAAACTCAGAATGTGCCATCAGCTCCATCCCCTGAAGGTACCCAAAATATTTCGAGACAGCGCCACCTAGTGGTCAAAAGTTATAACAAAATTTACAAAAAGGCTAATAACTTTTGAATACATTAGGCTATTGAAATGCCACTGGTCTTAATAGATTCCCTGGGTCAAGCCGAGAACATAGATTCCAAGTTTTCCTTATTTGGCCAAACTTCCTGTCCGCCATCTTGATTTTCATTCAAAACCTACTTTTTCGAACTCCTCCTAGACCGTTTGTCCGATTTTCACCAAAATCAAATCGTATCATCTCCAGACGGTGCCAACTAAAAGTTATGGATTTCGTGTCGATTGACGAAACCGTTTTCGTATAGCGCAGCAGCAAAGTTGAGGCATGATGCCAAAAGCACTATTCAGGCGTTATCTCTGCAATCCGTTGAAATATTGACACCAAAATTTGAATGTGTCATTGTCACTTCACTCTGACCACATCACATCAGTTTTGTAACTGCTCCACCTATTGGTCGAAAGTGATAATCCATTAAATCATATTCTGAATTACTTTTTATATGATTTTTCAGCCATTTCGCCTAAAATCCTCTCTAAATGTCTTTAATTGCTCATTGTTGCAGTTGGTCTGACACCTTCAGCCATGTTGGCATATCCTGTCATCTGCTTGCGCTTGGCCCCGATAATTGCTGCTTGCAGCTATATTTAGGGGCCAAGCACCGAAGGTGCGGAGGCACCTATTGTATCTGTTCCCGTTCTTATTAGGGGCCAAGCACCGAAGGTGCGGAGGCACCTATTGTATCTGTTCCCGTTCTTATTATTAGGGGCCAAGCACCGAAGGTGCGGAGGCACCTATTGTATCCGTTCGCGTTCTTATTATTATTATTCTTCTTCTTCTTCTTCTTCCGCTCTTGGAGTCTATGGCAGCCCATAGAACCGATTGCGGGAAAGTTGTTTTGGTTTGACATTCTGATAGAGCACAGTCCCAACATTAAATACACCAATTTTGGTGTTTCTAAGTCATTCCCTCTAGCGCCACCACCTGTCCAAAGTTTCACTTTTATTTTGCTAATAACTTTTGAACTGTAAGGCCAATCAACAAAATTATTTTTTTCCTCTGATTCCTGAGCTCATGCCGATTCGATTGCATCCTATGACTTCATTTTCTGTAATAAAAATATGGCCGCCATTTTGATTCATTCGAAAAACCTACTTTTTCAAACTCGTCCTAGACGGTTTGTCCGATTTGCACGAAAATTGAACCAGATCATCTTCAGGCAGTGCTGACCAAAAGTTATGGAATTCAAATTGATTCGTCAAACCGTTTTCAATAAACGCACGAACAAATTTTACGTAGCGCCTGCAAAAACAGTCGTAAGGCTGTATCTCTGCAACGGTTTATCGTATTCAGACCAAACTTGGTACATGTCATCACAAGCATGACCTGAGGCTACATGCTGCGTTTCGGCGCAGCGCCACCTACTGGTCCGGAGATATGAAAAATGGCTATTTTTGCTTATAACTTCTGAACAGTTTGTCCAAAAATCATAAAATTGGTCTCGTTAGATTCAGGGCGACATGCCGAGTCGACTGATATCCAATTTTACCATATCGGCCATTTTGACTGTCGGCCATTTTGAATTATGTGCTAAAATGCTGTATTTTATGAACGCATGAACGGATTGTTACGAAACTTGGCATGGGTCATCAGCACGATGTCCTGAAGGAGTGTGAGAAGTTTCGAAACAGCGCCACCTAGTGGGGAATTTTTTTTTTCAAATGCGTATAACTTTGGGTGCGGTCGACTTATTTTCACGAGACTCATCTAATTAGACTCCTGAAACCTTGCCGAGTCCTACGATACCAAACATGCTAGGTTTCGCCTTACGGTTTGTGTAGCGTTGTGATTTAGCGCTTAAAAAACATTAGGCTATATCTTCGAAACCGCTTGTCCGATCGAGACGAAACCACCGTCAGAAGTTTGGAAACATAGGTCGATAGCTATACGCCAATGCCCAAATGCGAAAATATTGATGTTTAGGGGTAGTAAAATTCAAACAAAGTCATGTGTCAGTCATTTTTTACGTGTTTTTTCATATAAATGTTTATAACTCTAAAGCAAATTGAGATATTTTCACCAAAACTGACACACATATGTATGGGCTCACTCTGAGGACACGTAAAAAAAATTGTGGGACTGAGCCTCTTGGTGGCGCTATAATAGAACAAAACATGAAATTCCCATTGACTTCAATACAGTTTTGTGAGATAAAATGCTATTTTCATTCAAAACCTACTTTTTCGAACTCCTCCCACACCGTTTGTCCGATTTTCACCAAAATCGAATCGTATCATCCCCAGACTGTGCCGACTAAAAGTTATGGATTTCGTGTCAATTGACGAAACCGTTTTCGTATAGCGCAGCAGCAAATTTGAGGCATGATGCTAATAGCACTATTCAGGCTTTATCTCTGCAATGCCTTGACATATTGACACCAAACTTTGTATGTGTCATTGTCTCCTCACTCTGACCACATCACATCAGTTTTGTAACTGTGCCACCTATTTGTCGAAAGTGATAATCCATTAAATCATATTTTTAATTACTGTTTCTATGATTTTTCAGCCATTTCGTCTAAAATCCTCTTTAAATGTCTTTAATTGCTCATTGTTGCAGTTGGTCTGACACTTTCAGACATGTCGGCATGTCTTGTCGTCTTATTCTGCTTGGCCCCGGTAATTGCTGCTTGCAGCTATATTTAGGGGCCAAGCACCGAAGGTGCGGAGGCACCTATTGTGTTTGTTCCGGTTCTTATTATTAGGGGCCAAGCACCGAAGGTGCGGAGGCACCTATTGTATCTGTTCCGTTTCTTATTATTAGGGGCCAAGCACCGAAGGTGCGGAGGCACCTATTGTATCTGTTCCGTTTCTTATTATTATTATTATTATTAGGGGCCAAGCACCGAAGGTGCGGAGGCACCTATTGTTTTTGTTCCGGTTCTTATTATTAGGGGCCAAGCACCGAAGGTGCGGAGGCACCTATTGTTTTTGTTCCGGTTCTTATTATTATTATTATTATTATTATTATTCTTCTTCTTCTTCTTCCGCCATGGGAGTCTATGGCAGCCCATAGAACCGCTTGCGGGAAAGTTATGAAATTTGGCACAATGATAGAGGACAGTCCAAAAAGTCACCATACCAAATTTGGTGTCTTAAAACCAATCCCTCTAGCGCCACCACCTGTCCAAAGTTTCACTTTTATTTTGCTAATAACTTTTGAAGCGTAAGGCCAATCAACAAAATTCTTTTTTCCTCTGATTCCTGAGCTCATGCTGATTCGATTGCACCCTATGACGTCATTTTCCGGCTTATAAATATGGCCGCCATTTTGAATGTGCTGAAAAAGCTACTTTTTCGAACTCGTCCTAGACGGTTTGTCCGATTTGCACGAAAATTGAACCAGATCATCTTCAGGCAGTGCTGACAAAAAGTTATGGAATTCAAATTGATTCGTCAAACCGTTTTCGATAAATGCTCGAACAAATTTTACGTAGCACCTGCAAAAACAGTCGTAAGGCTGTATCTCTGCAACGGTTTATCGTATTCAGACCAAACTTGGTACATGTCATCACAAGCATGACCTGAGGCTACATGCTGCGTTTCGGCGCAGCGCCAACTACTGGTCCGGAGATATGAAAAATGGCTATTTTTGCTTATAACTTCTGAACAATTTGTCCAAAAATCATAAAATTGGTCTCGTTAGATTCAGGGCAACATGCCGAGTCGACTGATATCAAATTTTACCATATCGGCCATTTTGACTGTCGGCCATTTTGAATTTTGTGCTAAAATGCTGTATTTTAAGAACGCATGAACGGATTGTTACGAAACTTGGTATGGGTCATCAGCACGATGTTCTGAAGGAGCGTGAGAAGTTTCGAAACAGCGCCACCTAGTGGTCAAAAGTTATAACGACATTTCCAAAAAGGCTAATAACTTTTGAATAAATCTGGCTACTGAAATGCCACTGGTCTTATTAGATTCCTTGGGTCAAGCCGAGAACATAGATACCAAGTTTACCTTATTTGGCCAAACTTCCTGTCCGCCATCTTGATTTTCATTCAAAACCTACTTTTTCAAACTCCTCCTAGACCGTTTGTCCGATTTTCACCAAAATCGAATCGTATCATCTCCAGACCGTGCCGACTAAAAGTTATGGATTTCGTGTGGATAGACCAAACCGTTTTCGTATAGCGCAGCAGCAAAGTTGAGGCATGATGCTAATAGCACTATTCAGGCTTTATCTCTGCAATCCCTTGAAATATTGACACCAAACTTTGTATGTGTCATTGTCACTTCACTCTGACCACATCACATCAGTTTTGTAACTGCGCCACCTATTGGTCGAAAGTGATAATGCATTAAATCATATTTTTATTGACTGTTTCTATGATTTTTCAGCCATTTCGTCTAAAATCCTCTTTAAATGTCTTTAATTGCTCATTGTTGCAGTTGGTCTGACACCTTCAGCCATGTTGGCATATCCTGTCATCTACTTGCGCTTGGCCCCGGTAATGGCTGCTTGCAGCTATATTTATTATTATTATTATTAGGGCCCAAGCCCTGAAAGGGCGAAGAGCCCTATTGTTTTCGGTAGGATTATTTATTATTAGGGCCCAAGCCCTGAAAGGGCGAAGGCCCTATTGTTTCCGGTAGGATTATTTATTATTATTAGGGCCCAAGCCCTGAAAGGGCGAAGGCCCTATTGTTTCCGGTAGGATTATTTATTAGGGCCCAAGCCCTGAAAGGGCGAAGGCCCTATTGTTTTCGTTAGGATTATTATTAGGGCCCAAGCCCTGAAAGGGCGCAGAGCCCTATTGTTCTTCTAAGGATTATTAGGGCCCAAGCCCTGAAAGGGCGAAGGCCCTATTGTTTTCGTTAGGATTATTAGGGGCCAAGCACCGAAGGTGCGGAGGCACCTATTGTTTTCGTTCCCGTTCTTATTATTAGGGGCCAAGCACAGAATGTGCGTAGGCACCTATTGTATCTGTTGGCGTACCAAAAATAAGTCTTCTTTTTCTTCCGCTCTGGGAGTCTATGGCAGCCCATAGAACCGCTTGCGGGAAAGTTATGAAATTTGGCACACTGATAGAGGGCAGACTGAACAGTCACCATAGCAAATTTGGAGTCTCCAACTCATTCCCTCTAGCGCCACCAGCTGTCCAAATTTGCACTCATGTTTATGCTAATAACTTTTGAACCACAAGGGCTAGAAACAAAATTCCCATTTCTTCTGATTCCCTAGCTCAAGACGATTCGATCATCGTAATGCTATCATTTTCCGTCATGGAAATTTGTCCGCCATTTAGAATTTTTCGAAAAATCTACTTTTTCGAACTCCTCCTAGGCCGTTGCTCCGATTTTCACGAAAATTGAACCAGATCATCTACGGACCATGCCGACAAAAAGTTATGGAATTCAAGTTGATTCGCTTAGCAATTTTCGAAAAAACCCACAAACAAATTTTACGTAGCGCTTGCGAAAACAGACTTAAGGCTGTATCTCCGCAACGCTTTATTGGATTCAGACCAAACTTGGCACATGTCATCACAAGCATGACCTGAGGCTACATGCTGCGTTTCGGCGCAGCGCCACCTACTGGTCCGGAGATATGAAAAATGGCTATTTTTGCTTACAACTTCTGAATAGTTTGCCCAAAAATCATCAAATTGGTCTCGTTAGATTCAGGCCAACACGCTGAGTCGACTGATATCCAATTTTACCATATCGGCCATTTTGGCTGTCGGCCATTTTGAATTTTGTGCTAAAATGCTGTATTTTAAGAACGCATGAATGGATTGTTACGAAACATGGTATGGCTCATCAGCACGATGCCCTGAAGGAGCGTGAGAAGTTTCGAAACAGCGCCACGTAGTGGTGAATTTTTTTCTTCAAATGCTTATAACTTTGGGTGTGGTCGACTTATTTTCACGAAACTCATCTCTTTAGACTCCTGAATCCTTGCCGAGTCCAACGATACCAAACATGCTAGATTTCGCTTTATGGTTTGTGTAGCGTTGTTATTTAGCGCTTAAAAAACATTTGGCTATATCTTCGAAACCGCTAGTCCGATCGAGACGAAACCACCGTCAGAAGTTTGGAAACATAGGTCGATAGCTGTATGCCAATGCCCAAATGCGAAAATATTGATAGGAAGGGGTAGTAAAATTCAATCAAAGTCATGTGTCAGTCATTTTTTACGTGTTTTTTCATATAAATGTGTATAATTCCGAAGCGAATTGAGATATTTTCACCAAAATCGACACACATATGTATGGGCTCACTCTGAGGACACACAAAAAAAATGGTGGGACTCAGCCTTTTGGTGGCGCTATAAAAGAACAAAACATGAAATTCCCATTGACTTCAATACAGTTTTGTGAAATAAAATGCTATACTAAACAAATGCATTGGTGTAATATTACGAAACTCAGACTGTGCCATCAGCACCATCCCCTGAAAGTACTCAAAATATTTCGAGACAGCGTCACCTAGTGGTCAAAAGATATAACAAAATTTCCAAAACTGCTATTAACTTTTGAATACATTGGCCTATTGTAATGCAACTGGTCTTAATAGATTCCTTGGGTCAAGCTGAGAACAAAGATACCAAGTTTTCCTTATTTGGCCAAACTTCCTGTCAGCCATCTTGATTTTCATTCAAAACCTACTTTTTCGAACTCCTCCTAGACCGTTTGTCCGATTTTCACCAAAATCGAATCGTATCATCTCCAGACCGTGCCGACTCAAAGTTATGGATTTCGTGTCGATTGACAAAACCGTTTTCGTATACCGCAGCAGCAAAGTTTAGGCATGATGCCAAAAGGACTATTCAGGCTTTATCTCTGCAATGGCTTGACATATTAACACCAAACTTTGTTTGTCTCATTGTCACTTCACTCTGACCACATCACATCAGTTTTGTGACTGCGCCACCTATTGGTCAAAAGTGATAATCCATTAAATCATATTTTTAATTACTCTTTATATGATTTTTCAGCAATTTCACCTAAAATCTTCTTTAAATGTCTTTAATTGCTGATTGTTGCAGTTGATCTGACACTTTCAGCAATGTTGGCATGTCTTGTCGTCTTATTCTGCTTGGCCCCGGTAATGGCTGCTTGCAGCTATATTTAGGGGCCAAGCACCGAAGGTGCGTAGGCACCTATTGTTTCTGTTCCCGTTCCTATTATTAGGGGCCAAGCACCGAAGGTGCGTAGGCACCTATTGTATCTGTTCCCGTTCTTATTATTATTATTCTTCCGTTTCTTCCGACTGGGCGTCTATGGCAGCCCATAGAACCGATTGCGGGAAAGTTGTTTTGATTTGACATTCTGATAGAGGACAGTCCCAACATTAAATACACCAATTTTGCTGTTTCTAAGTCATTCCCTCTAGCGCCACCACCTGTCCAAAATTTCACTTTTATTTTGCTAATAACTTTTGAACAGTAAGGCCAATCAACAAAATTCTTTTTTTCTCTGATTCCTGAGCTCTTGTCGATTCGAGTGCACCCTATGATGTCATTTTCTGGCATATAAATATGGGCGCCATTTTGAATGACCTGAAAAAGCTACTTTTTCGAACTCGTCCTAGACGGTTTGTCCGATTTGCACGAAAATTGAACCAGATCATCTTCAGGTAGTGCTGACAAAAAGTTATGGAATTCAAATTGATTCGTCAAACCGTTTTCGAATAACGCTCGAACAAATTTTACGGAGCGCTTGCTAAAACAGTCGTAGGGCTGTATCTCCGCAACGCTTTATCGGATTCAGAACAAAATTGGTACATGTCATCAGAAGCATGAACTGAGGCTACATGCGGTGTTTCGGCGCAGCGCCACCTACTGGTCCGGAGATATGGAAAATGGCTGTTTTTGCTTATAGCTTTTGAACAGTTTGTCCAAAAATCATAAAATTGGTCTCGTTAGATTCAGGGCAACATGCCGATTCGACTGATATCCAATTTGACCATATCGGCCATTTTGACTGTCAGCCATTTTGAATTTTGTGCTAAAATGCTGTATTTTATGAACGCATGAACGAATTGTTACGAAACTTGGTATTGGTCATCATCACGATGTCCTGAAAAAGTGTGAGAAGTTTCGAAACAGCGCCACCTAGTGGTGACATTTTTTTTCCAAATGCTTATAACTTTGGTTTTGATCGACTTATTTTCACGAAACTCATCTCATTAGACTCCTGAATCGTTGCCGAGTCCCAAGATACCAAACATGCTAGGTTTCGCCTTATGGTTTGTTTAGCGTTGTGATTTAGCGCTTAAAAAACATTTGGCTATATCTTCGAAACCGCTAGTCCGATCGAGACGAAACCACCGTCAGAAGTTTGGAAACATAGGTCGATAGCTAAATGCCAATGCCCAAATGCGAAAATATTGATGTTTAGGGGTAGTAAATTCCAATCAAAGTCATGTGTCAGTCATTTTTTACGTGTTTTTTCATATAAATGTCTATAACTCCGAAGCGAATTGAGATATTTTCACCAAAATCGACACACATATGTATGGGCTCACTCTGAGGACACATTAAAAAAATGGTGTGACTGAGCCTCTTGGTGGCGCTATAACAGAACAAAACATGAAATTCCCATTGACTTCAATACAGTTTTGTGAAATAAAATGCTATACTAAACAAATGCATTGGTGTAATATTACGAAACTCAGAATGTGCCATCAGTTCCATCCCCTGAAGGTACCCAAAATATTTCGAGACAGCGCCACCTAGTGGTCAAAAGTTATAACAAAATTTCCAAAATTGCTAATAACTTTTGAATAAATCTGGCTATTGAAATGCCACTGGTCTTAATAGATTCCCTGGGTCAAGCCGAGAACATAGATACCAAGTTTTCCTTATTTGGCCAAACTTCCTGTCCGCCATCTTGATTTTCATTCAAAACCTACTTTTTCGAACTCCTCCTAGACCGTTTGTCCGATTTTCACCAAAATCGAATCGTATCATCTCCAGACTGTGCCGACTAAAAGTTATGGATTTCGTGTCGATAGACGAAACCGTTTTCGTATAGCGCAGCAGCAAAGTTGAGGCATGATGCCAAAAGCACTATTCAGGCTTTATCTCTGAAATCCCTTGAAATATTGACACCAAACTTTGTATATGTCATTGTCACTTCACTCTGACCACATCACATCAGTTTTGTAACTGCTCCACCTATTGGTCGAAAGTCATAATCCATTAAATCATATTATGAATTACTTTTTATATGATTTTTCAGCCATTTCGCCTAAAATCCTCTCTAAATGTCTTTAATTGCTCATTGTTGCAGTTGGTCTGACACCTTCAGCCATGTTGGCATATCCTGTCATCTGCTTGCGCTTGGCCCCGATAATTGCTGCTTGCAGCTATATTTATTATTATTCTTCCTTCTTCCAACTGGGAGTCTATGGCAGCCCATAGAACCGATTGCGGGAAAGTTGTTTTGGTTTGACATTCTGATAGAGGACAGTCCCAACATTAAATATACCAATTTTGGTGTTTATATGTCATTCCCTCTAGCGCCACCACCTGTCCAAATTTTCACTTTTATTTTGATAATAACTTTTGAAGCGTAAGGCCAATCAACAAAAATCTTTTTTTCTCTGATTCCTGAGCTCATGCCGATTCGATTGCACCCTATGACTTCATTTTCCGGCATACAAATATGGCTGCCATTTTGAATGTGCTGAAAAAGCTACTTTTTCGAACTCGTCCTAGACGGTTTGTCCGATTTGCACGAAAATTGAACCAGATCATCTTCAGGTAGTGGTGGCAAAAAGTTATGGAATTCAAATTGATTCGTCAAACCGTTTTCGAATAACGCTCGAAAAAATTTTACGTAGCGCTTGCAAAAACAGTCGTAGGGCTGTATCTCCGCAACGCATTATCGGATTCAGACCAATATTGGTACATGTCATCACAAGCATGACCTGAGGCTACATGCTGCGTTTCGGCGCAGCGCCACCTACTGGTCCGGAGATATGAAAAATGGATATTTTTGCTTATAACTTCTGAACAGTTTGTCCAAAAATCATAAAATTGGTCTTGTTAGATGCAGGGCAACATGCCGAGTCGACTGATATCCAATTTTACCATATCGGCCATTTTGGCTGTCGGCCATTTTGAATTATGTGCTAAAATGCTGTATTTTAAGAATGCATGAACGGATTGTTACGAAACTTGGTATGGGTCATCAGCACGATGTCCTGAAGGAGCCTGAGAAGTTTCGGAACAGCGCCACCTAGTGGTGAATTTTTTTTTTCAAATGCTTATAACTTTGGGTCTGGTCGACTTATTTTCACGAGACTCATCAAATTAGACTCCTGAAACCTTGCCGAGTCCTACGATACCAAACATGCTAGGTTTCACCTTACGGTTTGTGTAGCGTTGTGATTTAGCGCTTAAAAAACATCTGGCTATATCTTCGAAACCGCTTGTCCGATCGAGACGAAACCACCGTCAGAAGTTTGGAAACATAGGTCGATAGCTATACGCCAATGCCCAAATGCGAAAATATTGATGTTTAGGGGTAGTAAAATCCAATCAAAGTCATGTGTCAGTCATTTTTTACGTGTTTTTTCATATAAATGTCTATAACTCCGAAGTGAATTGAGATATTTTCACCAAAATCGACACACATATGTATGGGCTCACTCTGAGGACATGTAAAAAAAATGGTGGGACTGAGCCTCTTGGTGGCGCTATAATAGAACAAAACATAAAATTCCCATTGACTTCAATACAGTTTTGTGAAATAAAATGCTATACTAAACAAATGCATTGGTGTAATATTACGAAACTCATAATGTGCCACCAGCACCATCCCCTGAAGGGATCCAAAATATTTCGAGACAGTGCCACCTAGTGGTCAAAAGTTATAACAAAATTTACAAAACTGCTAATAACTTTTGAATAAGTTGGCCTATTGTAATGCAACTGGTCTTAATAGATTCCTTGGGTCAAGCCGAGAACATAGATACCAAGGTTTCCTTATTTGGCCTAGCTTCCTGTCCGCCATCTTGATTTTCAGTCAAAACCTACTTTTTCGAACTCCTCCTAGACCGTTTGTCCGATTTTCACCAAAATCGAATCGTATCATCTCCAGACTGTGCTGACTAAAAGTTATGGATTTCGTGTCTATAGACAAAACCGTTTTCGTATAGCGTAGCAGCAAAGATGAGGCATGATGCTAAAAGCACTATTCAGGCTTTATCTCTGCAATGCCTTGACATATTGACACCAAACTTTGTATGTGTCATTGTCACTTCACTCTGACCACATCACATCAGTTTTGTAACTGCGCCACCTATTGGTTGAAAGTGATAATCCATTAAATCATATTTTGAATGACTTTTTATATGATTTTTCAGCCATTTCGCCTAAAATCCTCTTTAAATGTCTTTAATTGCTCATTGTTGCAGTTGGTCTGACACCTTCAGCCATGTTGGCATATCCTGTCATCTGCTTGCGCTTGGCCCCGATAATTGCTGCTTGCAGCTATATTTATTAGGGGCCAAGCACCGAAGGTGCGGAGGCACCTATTGTTTTTGTTCGCGTTCTTATTAGGGGCCAAGCACCGAAGGTGCGGAGGCACCTATTGTTTTTGTTCGCGTTCTTATTATTATTATTATTATTAGGGGCCAAGCACCGAAGGTGCGGAGGCACCTATTGTATCTGTTCCCGTTCTTATTAGGGGCCAAGCACCGAAGGTGCGTAGGCACCTATTGTATCTGTTCCCGTTCCTATTATTATTATTATTCTTCCGTTTCTTCCGACTGGGAGTCTATGGCAGCCCATAGAACCGATTGTGGGAAAGTTGTAATGGTTTGACATTCTGATAGAGGACAGTCCCAACATTAAATACACCAATTTTGGTGTGTCTAAGTCATTCCCTCTAGCGCCACCACCTGTCCAAAGTTTCACTTTTATTTTGCTAATAACTTTTGAATCGTAAGTCCAATCAACAAAATTCTTTTTTTCTCTTACTCCTGAGCTCATGTCAATTCGATTGCACCCTATGACGTCATTTTCGTCATAACAATATGGCCGCCATTTTGAATTGTCCTTAAAAGCTACTTTTTCGAACTCGTCCTAGATGGTTTGTCCGATTTGCACGAAAATTGAACCAGATCATCTTCAGGCAGTGCGGACCAAAAGTTATGGAATTCAAATTGATTCGTTAAACCGTTTTCGAAAAACGCTCAAACTAATTTTACGTAGCGCCTGCAAAAACAGTCGTAGGGCTCTATCTCCGCAACGGTTTATCGTATTCAGACCAAACTTGGTACATGTCATCACAGGCATGACCTGAGGCTACATGCTGTGTTTCGGCGCAGCGCCACCTACTGGTCCGGAGATATGGAAAATGGCTATTTTTGCTTATAGCTTTTGAACAGTTTGTCCAAAAATCATAAAATTGGTCTCGTTAGGTTCAGGGCAACATGCCGATTCGACTGATATCCAATTTGACCATATCGGCCATTTTGACTGTCAGCCATTTTGAATTATGTGCTAAAATGCTGTATTTTATGAACGCATGAACGGATTGTTACGAAACGTGGTATGGGTCATCAGCACAATGCCCTGAATGAGCCTGAGAAGTTTCGAAACAGCGCCACCTAATGGTGAATTTTTTTTTTCAAATGCTTATAACTTTGGGTGTCGTCGACTTATTTTCACGAAACTCATCTTTTTATACTCCTGAATCGTTGCCGAGTCCTACGATACCAAACATGCTAGGTTTCGCCTTACGGTTTGTGTAACGTTGTGATTTAGCGCTTAAAAAACATTTGGCTATATCTTTGAAACCGCTAGTCCGATCGAGACGAAACCACCGTCAGAAGTTTGGAAACATAGGTCGATAGCTATGCTCCAATGCCCAAATGCGAAAATATTGATGTTTAGGGGTACTAATTTCCAATCAAAGTCATGTGTCAGTCATTTTTTTCGTGTTTTTTCATATAAATGTCTATAACTCCGAAGTGAATTGAGATATTTTCACCAAAATTGACACACATATGTATGGGCTCACTCTGAGGACACGTAAAAAAAATTGTGGGACTGAGCCTCTTGGTGGCGCTATAATTGAACAAAATATGAAATTCCCATTGACTTCAATACAGTTTTGTGAAATAAAATGCTATACTAAACAAATGCATTGGTGTAATATTACGAAACTCAGATTGTGTCATCAGCACCATCCCCTGAAGGCAACCAAAATATTTCAAGACAGCGCCACCTAGTGGTCAAAAGTTATAACAAAATTTCCAAAAAGGCTAATAACTTTTGAATAAATCTGGCTATTGAAATGCCACGGGTCTTAATAGATTCCTTGGGTCAAGCCGAGAACATAGATACCAAGTTTTCCTTATTTGGCCAAACTTCCTGTCCGCCATCTTGATTTTCAGTCAAAACCTACTTTTTCGAACTCCTCCTAGGCCGTTTGTCCGATTTTCACCAAAATCGAATCGTATCATCTCCAGACCGTGCCGACTAAAAGTTATGGATTTCGTGTCGATAGACGAAACCGTTTTCGTATAGCGCAGCAGCAAAGTTGAGGCATGATGCCAAAAGCACTATTCAGGCTTTATCTCTGCAATCCCTTGAAATATTGACACCAAACTTTGTATGTGTCATTGTCACTTCACTCTGACCACATCACATCAGTTTTGTAACTGCTCCACCTATTGGTCGAAAGTGATAATCCATTAAATCATATTCTAAATTACTTTTTATATGATTTTTCAGCCATTTCGCCTAAAATCCTCTCTAAATGTCTTTAATTGCTCATTGTTGCAGTTGGTCTGACACCTTCAGCCATGTTGGCATATCCTGTCATCTGCTTGCGCTTGGCCCCGATAATTGCTGCTTGCAGCTATATTTATTAGGGGCCAAGCACAGAATGTGCGTAGGCACCTATTGTATTTGTTGGCGTACCAAAAATAATTCTTCTTTTTCTTCCGCTCTGGGAGTCTATGGCAGCCCATAGAACCGCTTGCGGGAAAGTTATGAAATTTGGCACACTGATAGAGGGCAGACTGAACAGTCACCATAGCAAATTTGGAGTCTCCAACTCATTCCCTCTAGCGCCACCAGCTGTCCAAATTTGCACTCATGTTTATGCTAATAACTTTTGAACCACAAGGGCTAGAAACAAAATTCCCACTTCTTCTGATTCCCTAGCTCAAGACGATTCGATCGCACCCTATGACGTCATTTTCCGTCATGGAAATTTGTCCGCCATTTTGAATTTTTCGAAAAATCTACTTTTTCGAACTCCTCCTAGGCCGTTGCTCCGATTTTCACGAAAATTGAACCAGATCATCTACAGACCATGCCGACAAAAAGTTATGGAATTCAAGTTGATTCGCTTAGCAATTTTCGAAAAAACCCACAAACAAATTTTACGTAGCGCTTGCGAAACCAGACGTAAGGCTGTATCTCCGCAACGCTTTATTGGATTCAGACCAAACTTGGCACATGTCATCACAAGCATGACCTGAGGCTACATGCTGCGTTTCGACGCAGCGCCACCTACTGGTCCGGAGATATGAAAAATGGCTATTTTTGCTTATAACTTCTGAATAGTTTGCCCAAAAATCATCAAATTGGTCTCGATAGATTCAGGCCAACATGCTGAGTCGACTGATATCCAATTTGACCATATCGGCCATTTTGGCTGTCGGCCATTTTGAATTTTGTGCTAAAATGCTGTATTTTAAGAACGCATGAATGGATTGTTACGAAACATGGTGTGGCTCATCAGCATGATGCCCTGAAGGAGCGTGAGAAGTTTCGAAACAGCGCCACCTTGTGGTCAAAAGTTATAACAACATTTCCAAAAAGGCTAATAACCTTTGAATACATCTGCCTATTGAAATGCCACTGGTCTTAATAGATTCCCTGGGTCACGCTGAGAACATAGATACCAAGTTTGCCATATTTGGCCGAACTTCCTGTCCGCCATCTTGATTTTCAACCAAAACCTACTTTTTCGAACTCCTCCTAGACCGTTTGTCCGATTTTCACCAAAATCGAATCGTATCATCTCCACACTGTACCGACAAAAAGTTATGGAATTCGTGTTGATTCGTCAAACCGTTCTTGAATACCGCGCAAACAAATCACAGCTACAGATTTAGTGCAAAAGTACTAAATCGCCCATAACTCCCAGACCACTTGTCCTAGACTCAAGTTTCTTACACCACTGTGATCCCTGGCTCAAGGCGGACAAATGGCTATCTCCAATTTCAATGTCGGCCAGAAAAAATGTCTGCTATGTCTAATTTTGTCCGAAACCTACTTTTGCGAACTAGTCCTAGGTTTTTCGCCAGATCGGAACCAAACCAGTCTAGGACATTTCTCTGGACTCTCTAGATCAATAATTATCGAAAAAAAGTTGAACTTTTGCATTTGGGTGGCTGTAACAGGGTCATTTAGAAAAGGGGCGTGGCAAAATACACTAAAAAGCCTATAAATCCCAATTGAAAACTCAGAACTTCACCAAAATTGATGAGCATATGTGTCAGAACATGGTGAGGAAGCATGCAGAGTTTGATGGAGATCGGACCATAGGTGGCGCTATAACTGGCAAAAAGCCTTCATTCTTATTAGGGGTTCAAGCATGAAATGCTGAAACCCTATTGTAATTGTAAGGATTCGTAAAACGCATCGTGCAGGCCAAACCGTAAGGCCTAGAGACGTGAAACCTGGCCAGATGGTAGGCCTCAATTTGGGGACAACCTATCAGAGTATGACCCCGAATGGCCCATAGGTGGCGCTACAGCAACCAAAAGTTCAAAATTGCTCATAACTCTTAGACCGTTTGTCCCAGGATCAAGTGTCTTATATCGTTGGAATCCTTGGCTCAAGGCGGACAAAATGGCTATCTCCGATTTTGATTTTGGCAGGGGAAATGTTTTGCTATGTCGAATTTTGTCCAAAACCTACCTTTGCGAACTAGTCCCTGGTTTTTCGCCCGATTGGAACCAAACCAGTCTAGGACAATTCTCTGGACTCTCTAGATCAATAATTGTCGAAAAAAAGTTTAACTTTTGCATTTGGGTGGCTGTAACAGGGTCATTTAGAAAAGGGGCGTGGCAAAATACACTAAAAAGCCTATAAATCCCAAATGAAAACTCAGAACATCACGGAAATCGCTGAGCATATGTGTCATGACATGGTGAACAAGCGTGCCGAGTTTCATGCAGATCGGACCATAGGTGGCGCTATAAATGGCAAAAAGGTTCCCTTATTATTAGGGGCCAAGCACAGAATGTGCGTAGGCACCTATTGTATTTGTTGGCGTACCAAAAATAATTCTTCTTTTTCTTCCGCTCTGGGAGTCTATGGCAGCCCATAGAACCGCTTGCGGGAAAGTTATGAAATTTGGCACACTGATAGAGGGCAGACTGAACAGTCACCATAGCAAATTTGGAGTCTCCAACTCATTCCCTCTAGCGCCACCAGCTGTCCAAATTTGCACTCATGTTTATGCTAATAACTTTTGAACCACAAGGGCTAGAAACAAAATTCCCATTTCTTCTGATTCCCTAGCTCAAGACGATTCGATCGCACCCTATGACGTCATTTTCCGTCATGGAAATTTGTCCGCCATTTTGAATTTTTCGAAAAATCTACTTTTTCGAACTCCTCCTAGGCCGTTGCTCCGATTTTCACGAAAATTGAACCAGATCATCTACAGACCATGCCGACAAAAAGGTATGGAATTCAAGTTGATTCGCTTAGCAATTTTCGAAAAAACCCACAAACTAATTTTACGTAGCGCTTGCGAAACCAGACGTAAGGCTGTATCTCCGCAACGCTTTATTGGATTCAGACCAAACTTGGCACATGTCATCACAAGCATGACCTGAGGCTACATGCTGCGTTTCGGCGCAGCGCCACCTACTGGTCCGGAGATATGAAAAATGGCTATTTTTGCTTATAACTTCTGAATAGTTTGCCCAAAAATCATCAAATTGGTCTCGATAGATTCAGGCCAACATGCTGAGTCGACTGATATCCAATTTGACCATATCGGCCATTTTGGCTGTCGGCCATTTTGAATTTTGTGCTAAAATGCTGTATTTTAAGAACGCATGAATGGATTGTTACGAAACATGGTGTGGCTCATCAGCATGATGCCCTGAAGGAGCGTGAGAAGTTTCGAAACAGCGCCACCTTGTGGTCAAAAGTTATAACAACATTTCCAAAAAGGCTAATAACCTTTGAATACATCTGCCTATTGAAATGCCACTGGTCTTAATAGATTCCCTGGGTCACGCTGAGAACATAGATACCAAGTTTGCCATATTTGGCCGAACTTCCTGTCCGCCATCTTGATTTTCAATCAAAACCTACTTTTTCGAACTCCTCCTAGACCGTTTGTCCGATTTTCACCAAAATCGAATCGTATCATCTCCACACTGTACCGACAAAAAGTTATGGAATTCGTGTTGATTCGTCAAACCGTTCTCGAATACCGCGCAAACAAATTTTACGTTGTGCCACAGCTACAGATTTAGTGCAAAAGTACTAAATCGCCCATAACTCCCAGACCATTTGTCCTAGACTCAAGTGTCTTACACCACTGTGATCCCTGGCTCAAGGCGGACAAAATGGCTATCTCCGATTTTGATTTAGGCAGGGGGAATTTTTTGCTATGTCGAATTTTGTCCGAAACCTACCTTTGCGAACTAGTCCCTGGTTTTTCGCCCGATTGGAACCAAACCAGTCTAGGACAATTCTCTGGACTCTCTAGATCAATAATTATCGAAAAAAAGTTGAACTTTTGCATTTGGGTGGTTGTAACAGGGTCATTTAGAAAAGGGGCGTGGCAAAATACACTAAAAAGCCTATAAATCCCAATTGAAAACTCAGAACTTCACCAAAATTGATGAGCATATGTGTCAGAACATGGTGAGGAAGCATGCAGAGTTTGATGGAGATCGGACCATAGGTGGCGCTATAACTGGCAAAAAGCCTTCATTCTTATTAGGGGTTCAAGCATGAAATGCTGAAACCCTATTGTAATTGTAAGGATTCGTAAAACGCATCGTGCAGGCCAAACCGTAAGGCCTAGAGACGTGAAACCTGGCCAGATGGTAGGCCTCAATTTGGGGACAACCTATCAGAGTATGACCCCGATTGGCCCATAGGTGGCGCTACAGCAAGCAAAAGTTCAAAATTGCTCATAACTCTTAGACCGTTTGTCCCAGGATCAAGTGTCTTATATCGTTGGAATCCTTGGCTCAAGGCGGACAAAATGGCTATCTCCGATTTTGATTTAGGCAGGGGAAATTTTTTGCTATGTCGAATTTTGTCCAAAACCTACCTTTGCGAACTAGTCCCTGGTTTTTCGCCCGATTGGAACCAAACCAGTCTAGGACAATTCTCTGGACTCTCTAGATCAATAATTGTCGAAAAATTGAACCAGATCATCTACAGACCATGCCGACAAAAAGGTATGGAATTCAAGTTGATTCGCTTAGCAATTTTCGAAAAAACCCACAAACTAATTTTAAGTAGCGCTTGCGAAACCAGACGTAAGGCTGTATCTCCGCAACGCTTTATTGGATTCAGACCAAACTTGGCACATGTCATCACAAGCATGACCTGAGGCTACATGCTGCGTTTCGGCGCAGCGCCACCTACTGGTCCGGAGATATGAAAATGGCTATTTTTGCTTATAACTTCTGAATAGTTTGCCCAAAAATCATCAAATTGGTCTCGATAGATTCAGGCCAACATGCTGAGTCGACTGATATCCAATTTGACCATATCGGCCATTTTGGCTGTCGGCCATTTTGAATTTTGTGCTAAAATGCTGTATTTTAAGAACGCATGAATGGATTGTTACGAAACATGGTGTGGCTCATCAGCATGATGCCCTGAAGGAGCGTGAGAAGTTTCGAAACAGCGCCACCTTGTAGTCAAAAGTTATAACAACATTTCCAAAAAGGCTAATAACCTTTGAATACATCTGCCTATTGAAATGCCACTGGTCTTAATAGATTCCCTGGGTCACGCTGAGAACATAGATACCAAGTTTGCCATATTTGGCCGAACTTCCTGTCCGCCATCTTGATTTTCAATCAAAACCTACTTTTTCGAACTCCTCCTAGACCGTTTGTCCGATTTTCACCAAAATCGAATCGTATCATCTCCACACTGTACCGACAAAAAGTTATGGAATTCGTGTTGATTCGTCAAACCGTTCTCGAATACCGCGCAAACAAATTTTACGTTGTGCCACAGCTACAGATTTAGTGCAAAAGTACTAAATCGCCCATAACTCCCAGACCATTTGTCCTAGACTCAAGTGTCTTACACCACTGTGATCCCTGGCTCAAGGCGGACAAAATGGCTATCTCCGATTTTGATTTAGGCAGGGGGAATTTTTTGCTATGTCGAATTTTGTCCGAAACCTACCTTTGCGAACTAGTCCCTGGTTTTTCGCCCGATTGGAACCAAACCAGTCTAGGACAATTCTCTGGACTCTCTAGATCAATAATTATCGAAAAAAAGTTGAACTTTTGCATTTGGGTGGCTGTAACAGGGTCATTTAGAAAAGGGGCGTGGCAAAATACACTAAAAAGCCTATAAATCCCAATTGAAAACTCAGAACTTCACCAAAATTGATGAGCATATGTGTCAGAACATGGTGAGGAAGCATCCAGAGTTTGATGGAGATCGGACCATAGGTGGCGCTATAACTGGCAAAAAGCCTTCATTCTTATTAGGGGTTCAAGCATGAAATGCTGAAACCCTATTGTAATTGTAAGGATTCGTAAAACGCATCGTGCAGGCCAAACCGTAAGGCCTAGAGACGTGAAACCTGGCCAGATGGTAGGCCTCAATTTGGGGACAACCTATCAGAGTATGACCCCGATTGGCCCATAGGTGGCGCTACAGCAAGCAAAAGTTCAAAATTGCTCATAACTCTTAGACCGTTTGTCCCAGGATCAAGTGTCTTATATCGTTGGAATCCTTGGCTCAAGGCGGACAAAATGGCTATCTCCGATTTTGATTTAGGCAGGGGAAATTTTTTGCTATGTCGAATTTTGTCCAAAACCTACCTTTGCGAACTAGTCCCTGGTTTTTCGCCCGATTGGAACCAAACCAGTCTAGGACAATTCTCTGGACTCTCTAGATCAATAATTGTCGAAAAATTGAACCAGATCATCTACAGACCATGCCGACAAAAAGGTATGGAATTCAAGTTGATTCGCTTAGCAATTTTCGAAAAAACCCACAAACTAATTTTAAGTAGCGCTTGCGAAACCAGACGTAAGGCTGTATCTCCGCAACGCTTTATTGGATTCAGACCAAACTTGGCACATGTCATCACAAGCATGACCTGAGGCTACATGCTGCGTTTCGGCGCAGCGCCACCTACTGGTCCGGAGATATGAAAAATGGCTATTTTTGCTTATAACTTCTGAATAGTTTGCCCAAAAATCATCAAATTGGTCTCGATAGATTCAGGCCAACATGCTGAGTCGACTGATATCCAATTTGACCATATCGGCCATTTTGGCTGTCGGCCATTTTGAATTTTGTGCTAAAATGCTGTATTTTAAGAACGCATGAATGGATTGTTACGAAACATGGTGTGGCTCATCAGCATGATGCCCTGAAGGAGCGTGAGAAGTTTCGAAACAGCGCCACCTTGTGGTGAATTTTATTTTTCAAATGCTTATAACTTTGGGTGTGGTCGACTTATTTTCACCAAACTCATCTCATTAGACTCCTGAATCCTTGCCGAGTCCAACGATACCAAATATGCTAGGTTTCGCCTTACGGTTTGTGTAGCGTTGTGATTTAGCACTTAAAAAACATTAGGCGATATCTTCGAAACCGTTTGTCCGATCGAGACGAAACCACCGTCAGAAGTTTGGAATCATAGCTTGTTAACTAAACATTTAAGCCCAAATGCGAAAATATTGATGTCTAGAGGTAGTAAATTCCAATTAAAGTCATGTGTCAGTCATTTTTTACGTGTTTTTTCATATAAATGTCTATAACTCCGAAGATAATTGAGATATTTTCACCAAAATCGACACACATATGTATGGGCTCACTCTGAGGACACATACAAAAAATGGTGGGACTGAGCCTCTTGGTGGCGCTATAATAGAACAAAACATGAAATTCCCATTGACTTCAATACAATTTTGTGAAATAAAATGCTATACTAAACAAATGCATTGGTGTAATATTACGAAACTCAGATTCTGTCATCAGCACCATCCCCTGAAGGTACCCAAAATATTTCGAGACAGCGCCACCTAGTGGTCAAAAGTTGTAACAAAATTTCCAAAAAGGCTAATAACTTTTGAATAAATCTGGCTATTGAAATGCTTAATAGATTCCTTGGGTCAAGCCGAGAACATAGATACCAAGTTTTCCTTATTTGGCCAAACTTCCTGTCCGCCATCTTGATTTTCAGTCAAAACCTACTTTTTCAAACTCCTCCTAGACCGTTTGTCCGATTTTCACCAAAATCTAATCGTATCATCTCCAGACCGTGCCGACTAAAAGTTATGGATTTCTTGTCGATAGACGAAACCATTTTCGTATAGCGCAGCAGCAAAGTTGAGGCATGATGCCAATAGCACTATTCAGGCTTTATCTCTGCAATGCCTTGACATATTGACACCAAACTTTGTATGTGACATTGTCACTTCACTCTGACCACATCAGTTTTGTAACTGCGCCACCTACTTGTCGAAAGTGATAATCAATTAAATTATATTTTTAATTACTGTTTCTATGATTTTTCAGCCATTTCGTCTAAAATCCTCTTTAAATGTCTGTAATTGCTCATTGTTGCAGTTGATCTGACACCTTCAGCCATGTCTTGTCGTCTTATTCTGCTTGGCCCCGGTAATGGCTGCTTGCAGCTATATTTATTATTATTCTTCTTCTTCTTCTTCTTCCGCTCTTGGAGTCTATGGCAGCCCATAGAACCGATTGCTGGAAAGTTATGAAATTTGGCACACTGATAGAGGACAGTCCAAAAAGTCACCATACCAAATTTGGTGTTTTAAAACCAATCCCTCTAGCGTCACCACCTGTCCAAAATTTCACTTTTATTTTACTAATAACTTTTGAACCGTAAGGCCAATCAACAAAATTCTTTTTTCCTCTGATTCCTGAGCTCATGCCGATTCGATTGCACCCTATGACGTCATTTTCCGGCTTATAAATATGGCCGCCATTTTGAATGTGCTGAAAAAGCTACTTTTTCGAACTCGTCCTAGACGGTTTGTCCGATTTGCACGAAAATTGAACCAGATCATCTTCAGGCAGTGATGACAAAAAGTTATGGAATTCAAATTGATTCGTCAAACCGTTTTCGAATAACGCTCGAATAAATTTTACGTAGCGCTTGCGAAAACAGTCGTAGGGCTGTATCTCCGCAACGCTTTATCGGATTCAGACCAAAATTGGTACATGTCATCACAAGCATGACCTGAGGCTACATGCTGCGTTTCGGCGCAGCGCCACCTACTGGTCCGGAGATATGAAAAATGGCTATTTTTGCTTATAACTTCTGAACAATTTGTCCAAAAATCATAAAATTGGTCTCGTTAGATTCAGGGCAACATGCCGAGTCGACTGATATCAAATTTTACCATATCGGCCATTTTGACTGTCGGCCATTTTGAATTTTGTGCTAAAATGCTGTATTTTAAGAACGCATGAACGGATTGTTACGAAACTTGGTATGGGTCATCAGCACGATGTTCTGAAGGAGCGTGAGAAGTTTCGAAACAGCGCCACCTAGTGGGGAATTTTTTTTTTCAAATGCTTATAACTTTGGGTGTGGTCGACTTATTTTCACCAAACTCATCTCATTAGACTCCTGAATCGTTGCCGAGTCCAACGATACCAAACATGCTAGGTTTCACCTTATGGTTTGTGTAGCGTTGTGATTTAGCGCTTAAAAAACATTTGGCTATATCTTCGAAACCGTTTGTCCGATCGAGACGAAACCACCGTCAGAAGTTTGGAAACATAGGTCGATAGCTGTACGTGAATGCCCAAATGCAAAAATATTGATGTTTAGGGGTAGTAAATTCCAATCAAAGTCATGTGTCAGTCATTTTTTACGTGTTTTTTCATATAAATGTCTATAACTCTGAAGCGAATTGAGATATTTTCACCAAAATCGACACACATATGTATGGGCTCACTCTGAGGACACGTAAAAAAAATGGTGGGACTCAGCCTCTTGGTGGCGCTATAATAGAACAAAACATGAAATTCCCATTGACTTCAATACAGTTTTGTGAAATAAAATGCTATACTAAACAAATGCATTAGTGTAATATTACAAAACTCAGAATGTGCCATCAGCACCATCCCCTAAAGGTATTCAAAATATTTCGAAACAGCGCCACCTAGTGGTCAAAACTTATAACAACATTTCCAAAAAGGCTAATAACTTTTGAATAAATCTGGCTACTGAAATGCCACTGGTCTTAATAGATTCCTTGGGTCAAGCCGAGAACATAGATACCAAGTTTACCTTATTTGGCCAAACTTCCTGTCCGCCATCTTGATTTTCATTCAAAACCTACTTTTTCGAACTCCTCCTAGACCGTTTGTCCGATTTTCACCAAAATCGAATCGTATCATCTCCAGACCGTGCCGACTAAAAGTTATGGATTTCGTGTGGATAGACCAAACTGTTTTCGTATAGCGCAGCAGCAAAGTTGAGGCATGATGCTAATAGCACTATTCAGGCTTTATCTCTGCAATGCCTTAACATATTGACACCAAACTTTGTATGTGTCATTGTCACTTCACTCTGACCACATCACATCAGTTTTGTAACTGCGCCACCTATTGGTCGAAAGTGATAATGCATCAAATCATATTTTTATTGACTGTTTCTATGATTTTTCAGCCATTTCGTCTAAAATCCTCTTTAAATGTCTTTAATTGCTCATTGTTGCAGTTGGTCTGACACTTTCAGACATGTTGGCATGTCTTGTCGTCTGATTGTGCTTGGCCCCGGTAATGGCTGCTTGCAGCTATATTTAGGGGCCAAGCACCGAAGGTGCGGAGGCACCTATTGTTTTTGTTCGCGTTCTTATTATTATTATTATTATTATTATTATTATTAGGGGCCAAGCACCGAAGGTGCGGAGGCACCTATTGTGTTTGTTCCGGTTCTTATTAGGGGCCAAGCACCGAAGGTGCGGAGGCACCTATTGTTTTCGTTCGCGTTCTTATTATTAGGGGCCAAGCACCGAAGGTGCGGAGGCACCTATTGTTTTCGTTCCCGTTCTTATTAGGGGCCAAGCACCGAAGGTGCGGAGGCACCTATTGTATCTGTTCCGTTTCTTATTATTATTATTATTATTAGGGGCCAAGCACCGAAGGTGCGGAGGCACCTATTGTATCCGTTCGCGTTCTTATTATTAGGGGCCAAGCACCGAAGGTGCGTAGGCACCTATTGTATCTGTTCCCGTTCTTATTATTATTATTCTTCCTTCTTCCAACTGGGAGTCTATGGCAGCCCATAGAACCGAATGCGGGAAAGTTGTTTTGGTTTGACATTCTGATAGAGGACAGTCCCAACATTAAATACACCAATTTTGGTGTGTCTAAGTCATTCCCTCTAGCGCCACCACCTGTCCAAAGTTTCACTTTTATTTTGCTAATAACTTTTGAACCGTAAGGCCAATCAACAAAATTATTTTTCTCTCTGATTCCTGAGCTCATGCCGATTCGATTGCACCCTATGACATCATTTCTGTCATAACAATATGGCCGCCATTTTGAATTTATCTAAAAAGCTACTTTTTCGAACTTGTCCTAGACGGTTTGTCCGATTTGCACGAAAATTGAACCAGATCATCTACAGACCATGCTGACAAAAAGTTATGGAATTCAAGTTGATTCGCTTAACAGTTTTCGATAAACCCACGAATACATTTTACGTAGCGCTTGCGAAAACAGATGTAAGGCCGTATCTCCGCAACGCTTTATCGGATTCAGACCAAACTTGGTACATGTCATCACAAGCATGACCTGAGGCTACATGCTGTGTTTCGGCGCAGCGCCACCTACTGGTCCGGAGATATGAAAAATGGCTATTTTTGCTTATAACTTCTGAACAGTTTGTCCAAAAATCATAAAATTGGTCTCGTTAGATTCAGGGTAACATGCCGAGTCGACTGATATCCAATATTACCATATCGGCCATTTTGACTGTCGGCCATTTTGAATTTTGTGCTAAAATGCTGTATTTTAAGAACGCATGAACAGATTGTTACGAAACATGGTATGGGTCATCAGCACAATGCCCTGAATGAGCCTGAGAAGTTTCGAAACAGCGCCACCTAGTGGTGAATTTTTTTTTTCAAATGCTTATAACTTTGGGTGTGGTCGACTTATTTTCACGAAACTCATCTTTTTAGACTCCTGAATCGTTGCCGAGTCCTATGATACCAAACATGCTAGGTTTCGCCTTACGGTTTGTGTAGCGTTGTGATTTAGCGCTTAAAAAACATTTGGCTATATCTTTGAAACCGCTAGTCCGATCGAGATGAAACCACCGTCAGAAGTTTGGAAACATAGGTCGATAGCTATACGCCAATGCCCAAATGCAAAAATATTGATGTTTAGGGGTAGTAAATTCCAAACAAAGTCATGTGTCAGTCATTTTTTACATGTTTTTTCATATAAATGTCTATAACTCCGAAGCGAATTGAGATATTTTCACCAAAATCGACACACATATGTATGAGCTCACTCTGAGGACATGTAAAAAAGATGGTGGGACTCAGCCTCTTGGTGGCGCTATAATAGAACAAAACATGAAATTCCCATTGACTTCAATGCAGTTTTGTGAAATAAAATGCTATACTAAACAAATGCATTGGTGTAATATTACGAAACTCAAAATGTGCCATCAGCACCATCCCCTGAAGGTACCCAAAATATTTCGAGACAGTGCCACCTAGTGGTCAAAAGTTATAACAAAATTTACAAAACTGCTAATAACTTTTGAATAAGTTGGCCTATTGTAATGCAACTGGTCTTAATAGATTCCCTGGGTCAAGCTGAGAACATAGATACCAAGTTTTCCTTATTTGGCCAAACTTCCTGTCCGCCATCTTGATTTTCATTCAAAACCTACTTTTTCGAACTCCTCCTAGACTGTTTGTCCGATTTTCACCAAAATCGAATCGTATCATCTCCAGACCGTGCCGACTAAAAGTTATGGATTTCGTGTCGATAGACGAAACCGTTTTCGTATAGCGCAGCAGCAAAGTTGAGGCATGATGCCAAAAGCACTATTCAGGCTTTATCTCTGCAATCCCTTGAAATATTGACACCAAACTTTGTATGTGTCATTGTCACTTCACTCTGACCACATCACATCAGTTTTGTAACTGCTCCACCTATTGGTCGAAAGTGATAATCCATTAAATCATATTCTGAATTACTTTTTATATGATTTTTCAGCCATTTCGCCTAAAATCCTCTCTAAATGTCTTTAATTGCTCATTGTTGCAGTTGGTCTGACACCTTCAGCCATGTTGGCATATCCTGTCATCTGCTTGCGCTTGGCCCCGATAATTGCTGCTTGCAGCTATATTTATTATTCTTCTTCTTCTTCTTCTTCTTCCGCTCTTGGAGTCTATGGCAGCCCATAGAACCGATTGCGGGAAAGTTGTTTTGGTTTGACATTCTGATAGAGCACAGTCCCAACATTAAATACACCAATTTTGGTGTTTCTAAGTCATTCCCTCTAGCGCCACCACCTGTCCAAAGTTTCACTTTTATTTTGCTAATAACTTTTGAACTGTAAGGCCAATCAACAAAATTATTTTTTCCTCTGATTCCTGAGCTCATGCCGATTCGATTGCATCCTATGACTTCATTTTCTGTAATAAAAATATGGCCGCCATTTTGATTCATTCGAAAAACCTACTTTTTCGAACTCGTCCTAGACGGTTTGTCCGATTTGCACGAAAATTGAACCAGATCATCTTCAGGCAGTGCTGACCAAAAGTTATGGAATTCAAATTGATTCGTCAAACCGTTTTCAATAAACGCACGAACAAATTTTACGTAGCGCCTGCAAAAACAGTCGTAAGGCTGTATCTCTGCAACGGTTTATCGTATTCAGACCAAACTTGGTACATGTCATCACAAGCATGACCTGAGGCTACATGCTGCGTTTCGGCGCAGCGCCACCTACTGGTCCGGAGATATGAAAAATGGCTATTTTTGCTTATAACTTCTGAACAGTTTGTCCAAAAATCATAAAATTGGTCTCGTTAGATTCAGGGCGACATGCCGAGTCGACTGATATCCAATTTTACCATATCGGCCATTTTGACTGTCGGCCATTTTGAATTATGTGCTAAAATGCTGTATTTTATGAACGCATGAACGGATTGTTACGAAACTTGGCATGGGTCATCAGCACGATGTCCTGAAGGAGTGTGAGAAGTTTCGAAACAGCGCCACCTAGTGGGAAATTTTTTTTTTCAAATGCTTATAACTTTGGGTGCGGTCGACTTATTTTCACGAGACTCATCTAATTAGACTCCTGAAACCTTGCCGAGTCCTACGATACCAAACATGCTAGGTTTCGCCTTACGGTTTGTGTAGCGTTGTGATTTAGCGCTTAAAAAACATTAGGCTATATCTTCGAAACCGCTTGTCCGATCGAGACGAAACCACCGTCAGAAGTTTGGAAACATAGGTCGATAGCTATACGCCAATGCCCAAATGCGAAAATATTGATGTTTAGGGGTAGTAAAATTCAAACAAAGTCATGTGTCAGTCATTTTTTACGTGTTTTTTCATATAAATGTTTATAACTCTAAAGCAAATTGAGATATTTTCACCAAAACTGACACACATATGTATGGGCTCACTCTGAGGACACGTAAAAAAAATTGTGGGACTGAGCCTCTTGGTGGCGCTATAATAGAACAAAACATGAAATTCCCATTGACTTCAATACAGTTTTGTGAGATAAAATGCTATTTTCATTCAAAACCTACTTTTTCGAACTCCTCCCACACCGTTTGTCCGATTTTCACCAAAATCGAATCGTATCATCCCCAGACTGTGCCGACTAAAAGTTATGGATTTCGTGTCAATTGACGAAACCGTTTTCGTATAGCGCAGCAGCAAATTTGAGGCATGATGCTAATAGCACTATTCAGGCTTTATCTCTGCAATGCCTTGACATATTGACACCAAACTTTGTATGTGTCATTGTCTCCTCACTCTGACCACATCACATCAGTTTTGTAACTGCGCCACCTATTTGTCGAAAGTGATAATCCATTAAATCATATTTTTAATTACTGTTTCTATGATTTTTCAGCCATTTCGTCTAAAATCCTCTTTAAATGTCTTTAATTGCTCATTGTTGCAGTTGGTCTGACACTTTCAGACATGTCGGCATGTCTTGTCGTCTTATTCTGCTTGGCCCCGGTAATTGCTGCTTGCAGCTATATTTAGGGGCCAAGCACCGAAGGTGCGGAGGCACCTATTGTTTTTGTTCCGGTTCTTATTATTATTATTAGGGGCCAAGCACCGAAGGTGCGGAGGCACCTATTGTTTTTGTTCCGGTTCTTATTATTATTATTATTATTATTATTATTCTTCTTCTTCTTCTTCCGCCATGGGAGTCTATGGCAGCCCATAGAACCGCTTGCGGGAAAGTTATGAAATTTGGCACAATGATAGAGGACAGTCCAAAAAGTCACCATACCAAATTTGGTGTCTTAAAACCAATCCCTCTAGCGCCACCACCTGTCCAAATTTTCACTTTTATTTTGCTAATAACTTTTGAAGCGTAAGGCCAATCAACAAAATTCTTTTTTCATCTGATTCCTGAGCTCATGCTGATTCGATTGCACCCTATGACGTCATTTTCCGGCTTATAAATATGGCCGCCATTTTGAATGTGCTGAAAAAGCTACTTTTTCGAACTCGTCCTAGACGGTTTGTCCGATTTGCACGAAAATTGAACCAGATCATCTTCAGGCAGTGCTGACAAAAAGTTATGGAATTCAAATTGATTCGTCAAACCGTTTCCGATAAACGCTCGAACAAATTTTACGTAGCACCTGCAAAAACAGTCGTAAGGCTGTATCTCTGCAACGGTTTATCGTATTCAGACCAAACTTGGTACATGTCATCACAAGCATGACCTGAGGCTACATGCTGCGTTTCGGCGCAGCGCCACCTACTGGTCCGGAGATATGAAAAATGGCTATTTTTGCTTATAACTTCTGAACAATTTGTCCAAAAATCATAAAATTGGTCTCGTTAGATTCAGGGCAACATGCCGAGTCGACTGATATCAAATTTTACCATATCGGCCATTTTGACTGTCGGCCATTTTGAATTTTGTGCTAAAATGCTGTATTTTAAGAACGCATGAACGGATTGTTACGAAACTTGGTATGGGTCATCAGCACGATGTTCTGAAGGAGCGTGAGAAGTTTAGAAACAGCGTCACCTAGTGGTCAAAAGTTATAACGACATTTCCAAAAAGGCTAATAACTTTTGAATAAATCTGGCTACTGAAATGCCACTGGTCTTAATAGATTCCTTGGGTCAAGCCGAGAACATAGATACCAAGTTTACCTTATTTGGCCAAACTTCCTGTCCGCCATCTTGATTTTCATTCAAAACCTACTTTTTCAAACTCCTCCTAGACCGTTTGTCCGATTTTCACCAAAATCGAATCGTATCATCTCCAGACCGTGCCGACTAAAAGTTATGGATTTCGTGTGGATAGACCAAACCGTTTTCGTATAGCGCAGCAGCAAAGTTGAGGCATGATGCTAATAGCACTATTCAGGCTTTATCTCTGCAATCCCTTGAAATATTGACACCAAACTTTTTACGGCTTGTCATTGTCACTTCACTCTGACCACATCACATCAGTTTTGTAACTGCGCCACCTATTGGTCGAAAGTGATAATGCATTAAATCATATTTTTATTGACTGTTTCTATGATTTTTCAGCCATTTCGTCTAAAATCCTCTTTAAATGTCTTTAATTGCTCATTGTTGCAGTTGGTCTGACACCTTCAGCCATGTTGGCATATCCTGTCATCTACTTGCGCTTGGCCCCGGTAATTGCTGCTTGCAGCTATATTTATTATTATTATTATTCTTCTTCTTCTTCTTCCGCCATGGGAGTCTATGGCAGCCCATAGAACCGCTTGCGGGAAAGTTATGAAATTTGGCACAATGATAGAGGACAGTCCAAAAAGTCACCATACCAAATTTGGTGTCTTAAAACCAATCCCTCTAGCGCCACCACCTGTCCAAATTTTCACTTTTAATTTGCTAATAACTTTTGAAGCGTGAGGCCAATCAACAAAATTCTTTTTTCATCTGATTCCTGAGCTCATGCTGATTCGATTGCACCCTATGACGTCATTTTCCGGCTTATAAATATGGCCGCCATTTTGAATGTGCTGAAAAAGCTACTTTTTCGAACTCGTCCTAGACGGTTTGTCCGATTTGCACGAAAATTGAACCAGATCATCTTCAGGCAGTGCTGACAAAAAGTTATGGAATTCAAATTGATTCGTCAAACCGTTTCCGATAAACGCTCGAACAAATTTTACGTAGCACCTGCAAAAACAGTCGTAAGGCTGTATCTCTGCAACGGTTTATCGTATTCAGACCAAACTTGGTACATGTCATCACAAGCATGACCTGAGGCTACATGCTGCGTTTCGGCGCAGCGCCACCTACTGGTCCGGAGATATGAAAAATGGCTATTTTTGCTTATAACTTCTGAACAATTTGTCCAAAAATCATAAAATTGGTCTCGTTAGATTCAGGGCAACATGCCGAGTCGACTGATATCAAATTTTACCATATCGGCCATTTTGACTGTCGGCCATTTTGAATTTTGTGCTAAAATGCTGTATTTTAAGAACGCATGAACGGATTGTTACGAAACTTGGTATGGGTCATCAGCACGATGTTCTGAAGGAGCGTGAGAAGTTTCGAAACAGCGTCACCTAGTGGTCAAAAGTTATAACGACATTTCCAAAAAGGCTAATAACTTTTGAATAAATCTGGCTACTGAAATGCCACTGGTCTTAATAGATTCCTTGGGTCAAGCCGAGAACATAGATACCAAGTTTACCTTATTTGGCCAAACTTCCTGTCCGCCATCTTGATTTTCATTCAAAACCTACTTTTTCAAACTCCTCCTAGACCGTTTGTCCGATTTTCACCAAAATCGAATCGTATCATCTCCAGACCGTGCCGACTAAAAGTTATGGATTTCGTGTGGATAGACCAAACCGTTTTCGTATAGCGCAGCAGCAAAGTTGAGGCATGATGCTAATAGCACTATTCAGGCTTTATCTCTGCAATCCCTTGAAATATTGACACCAAACTTTTTACGGCTTGTCATTGTCACTTCACTCTGACCACATCACATCAGTTTTGTAACTGCGCCACCTATTGGTCGAAAGTGATAATGCATTAAATCATATTTTTATTGACTGTTTCTATGATTTTTCAGCCATTTCGTCTAAAATCCTCTTTAAATGTCTTTAATTGCTCATTGTTGCAGTTGGTCTGACACCTTCAGCCATGTTGGCATATCCTGTCATCTACTTGCGCTTGGCCCCGGTAATTGCTGCTTGCAGCTATATTTATTATTATTATTCTTCCGCCCTTGGGAGTCTATGGCAGCCCATAGAACCGATTGCGGGAAAGTTGTTTTGGTTTGACATTCTGATAGAGGACCGTCTCAACATTAAATACACCAATTTTGGTGTTTCTAAGTCATTCCCTCTAGCGCCACCACCTGTCCAAAGTTTCACTTTTATTTTGCTAATAACTTTTGAACCGTAAGGCCAATCAGCGAAATTCTTTTTTCCTCTGATTCCTGAGCTCATGGCGATTCGATTGCACCCTATGACGTCATTTGACGTCATAAAAATATGGCCGCCATCTTGAATTTTCAAAAAAAGCTACTTTTTCGAACTCGTCCTAGACGGTTTGTCCGATTTGCACGAAAATTGAACCAGATCATCTTCAGGTAGTGCTGACAAAAAGTTATGGAATTCAAATGGATTCGTCAAACCGTTTTCAATAAACGCACAAATACATTTTACGTAGCGCTAGCAAAAACAGTCGTAAGGCCGTATCTCCGCAACGGTTTATCGTATTCAGACCAAACTTGGTACTTGTACTCACAAGCATGACCTGAGGCTACATGCTGTGTTTCGGCGCAGCGCCACCTACTGGTCCGGAGTTATGAAAAATGGCTATTTTTGCTTATAACTTCTGAACAGTTTGTCCAAAAATCATACAATTGGTCTCGTTAGATTCAGGGCAACATGCCGAGTCGACTGATATCCAATTTGACCATATCGGTCATTTTGGCTGTCGGCCATTTTGAATTTTGTGCTAAAATTCTGTATTTTATGAACGCATGAACAGATTGTTACGAAACGTGGTATGGGTCATCAGCACAATGCCCTGAATGAGCCTGAGAAGTTTCGAAACAGCGCCACCTAGTGGTGAATTTTTTTTTTCAAACGCTTATAACTTTGGGTGTGGTCGACTTATTTTCACGAGACTCATCTAATTAGTATCCTGAAACCTTGCCGAGTCCTACGATACCAAACATGCTAGGTTTCGCCTTACGGTTTGTGTAGCGTTGTGATTTAGCGCTTAAAAAACATTTGGCTATATCTTCGAAACCGATTGTCCGATCGAGACGAAACCTCCGTCAGAAGTTTGGAAACATAGGTCGATAGCTATACGCCAATGCCCAAATGCGAAAATATTGATGTTTAGGGGTAGTAAAATTCAAACAAAGTCTTGTGTCAGTCATTTTTTACGTGTTTTTTCATATAAATGTCTATAACTCTAAAGCAAATTGAGATATTTTCACCAAAACTGACACACATATGTATGGGCTCACTCTGAGGACACGTAAAAAAAATTGTGGGACTGAGCCTCTTGGTGGCGCTATAATAGAACAAAACATGAAATTCCCATTGACTTCAATACAGTTTTGTGATATAAAATGCTATTTTCATTCAAAATCTACTTTTTCGAACTCCTCCCACACCGTTTGTCCGATTTTCACCAAAATCGAATTGTATCATCTCCAGACTGTGCCGACTAAAAGTTATGGATTTCGTGTCAATTGACGAAACCGTTTTCGTATAGCGCAGCAGCAAATTTGAGGCATGATGCTAAAAGCATTATTCAGGCTTTATGTCTGCAATGCCTTGACATATTGACACCAAACTTTGCATGTGTCATTGTCACTTCACTCTGACCACATCACATCAGTTTTGAAACTGCACCACCTATTGGTTGAAAGTGATAATCCATTACAAATTATTTTTAATTATTGTTTCTATGATTTTTCAGCCATTTTGCCTAAAATCCTCTTTAAATGTCTTTAATTGCTCATTGTTGCAGTTGGTCTGACACTTTCAAACATGTCGAAATGTCTTGTCGTCTTATTCTGCTTGGCCCCGGTAATTGCTGCTTGCAGCTATATTTAGGGGCCAAGCACCGAAGGTGCGGAGGCACCTATTGTTTTTGTTCGCGTTCTTATTATTATTATTATTATTATTATTCTTCTTCCGCCATGGGAGTCTATGGCAGCCCATAGAACCGATTGCGGGAAAGTTATGAAATTTGGCACAATGATAGAGGACAGTCCAAAAAGTCACCATACCAAATTTGGTGTCTTAAAACCAATCCCTCTAGCGCCACCACCTGTCCAAAATTTCACTTTTATTTTGCTAATAACTTTTGAACCGTTTGGCCAATCAACAAAATTCTTTTTTCCTCTGATTCCCGAGCTCATGCCGATTCGATTGCACCCTATGACGTCATTTTCCGGCTTATAAATATGGCCGCCATTTTGAATGGGCTGAAAAAGCTACTTTTTCGAACTCGTCCTAGACGGTTTGTCCGATTTGCACGAAAATTGAACCAGATCATCTTCAGGCAGTGCTGACAAAAAGTTATGGAATTCAAATTGATTCGTCAAACCGTTTTCGATTAACGCTCGAACACATTTTACGTAGCGCTTGCGAAAACAGTCGTAGGGCTGTATCTCCGCAACGCTTTATCGGATTCAGACCAAAATTGGTACATGTCATCACAAGCATGACCTGAGGCTACATGCTGCGTTTCGGCGCAGCGCCACCTACTGGTCCGGAGATATGAAAAATGGCTATTTTTGCTTATAACTTCTGAACATTTTGTCCAAAAATCATAAAATTGGTCTCGTTAGATTCAGGGCAACATGCCGAGTCGACTGATATAAAATTTTACCATATCGGCCATTTTGACTTTCGGCCATTTTGAATTTTGTGCTAAAATGCTGTATTTTAAGAACGCATGAACGGATTGTTACGAAACTCGGTATGGGTCATCAGCACGATGTTCTGAAGGAGCGTGAGAAGTTTCGAAACAGCGCCACCTAGTGGTGAATTTTATTTTTCAAATGCTTATAACTTTGGGTGTGGTCGACTTATTTTCACCAAACTCATCTCATTAGACTCCTGAATCCTTGCCGAGTCCAACGATACCAAATATGCTAGGTTTCACCTTACGGTTTGTGTAGCGTTGTGATTTAGCACTTAAAAAACATTAGGCGATATCTTCGAAACCGTTTGTCCGATCGAGACGAAACCACCGTCAGAAGTTTGGAATCATAGCTTGTTAACTAAACGTTAAAGCCCAAATGCGAAAATATTGATGTCTAGAGGTAGTAAATTCCAATTAAAGTCATGTGTCAGTCATTTTTTACGTGTTTTTTCATATAAATGTCTATAACTCCGAAGATAATTGAGATATTTTCACCAAAATCGACACACATATGTATGGGCTCACTCTGAGGACACATACAAAAAATGGTGGGACTGAGCCTCTTGGTGGCGCTATAATAGAACAAAACATGAAATTCCCATTGACTTCCATACAATTTTGTGAAATAAAATGCTATACTAAACAAATGCATTGGTTTAATATTACGAAACTCAGATTGTGTCATCAGCACCATCCCCTGAAGGTACCCAAAATATTTCGAGACAGCGCCACCTAGTGGTCAAAAGTTCTAACAATTTCCAAAAAGGCTAATAACTTTTGAATAAATCTGGCTATTGAAATGCTTAATAGATTCCTTGGGTCAAGCCGAGAACATAGATACCAAGTTTTCCTTATTTGGCCAAACTTCCTGTCCGCCATCTTGATTTTCAGTCAAAACCTACTTTTTCAAACTCCTCCTAGACCGTTTGTCCGATTTTCACCAAAATCTAATCGTATCATCTCCAGACCGTGCCGACTAATAGTTATGGATTTCTTGTCGATAGACGAAACCATTTTCGTATAGCGCAGCAGCAAAGTTGAGGCATGATGCCAATAGCACTATTCAGGCTTTATCTCTGCAATGCCTTGACATATTGACAACAAACTTTGTATGTGACATTGTCACTTCACTCTGACCACATCAGTTTTGTAACTGCGCCACCTACTTGTCGAAAGTGATAATCAATTAAATTATATTTTTAATTACTGTTTCTATGATTTTTCAGCCATTTCGTCTAAAATCCTCTTTAAATGTCTGTAATTGCTCATTGTTGCAGTTGATCTGACACCTTCAGCCATGTCTTGTCGTCTTATTCTGCTTGGCCCCGGTAATGGCTGCTTGCAGCTATATTTATTATTATTATTCTTCTTCCGACTGGGCGTCTATGGCAGCCCATAGAACCGATTGCGGGAAAGTTGTTTTGGTTTGACATTCTGATAGAGGACAGTCCCAACATTAAATACACCAATTTTTGTGTTTCTAAGTCATTCCCTCTAGCGCCACCACCTGTCCAAAGTTTCACTTTTATTTTGCTAATAACTTTTGAACCGTAAGGCCAATCAACAAAATTCTTTTTTCCTCTTATTTCTGAGCTCATGCCGATTCGATTGCACCCTATGACGTCATTTTCCGTCATATAAATATGGCCGCCATTTTTAATTTTCTGAAAAAGCTACTTTTTCGAACTCGTCCTAGACGGTTTGTCCGATTTGCACGAAAATTGAACCAGATCATCTTCAGGCAGTGTTGACCAAAAGTTATGGAATTCAAATTGATTCGTCAAACCGTTTTCGATAAACGCACGAATACATTTTACGTAGCGCTAGCAAAAACAGTCGTAAGGCTGTATCTCCGCAAAGGTTTATCGTATTCAGACCAAACTTGGTACATGTACTCACAAGCATGACCTGAGGCTACATGTTGCGTTTCGGCGCAGCGCCACCTACTGGTCCGGAGATATGAAAAATGGCTATTTTTGCTTATAACTTCTGAACAGTTTGTCCAAAAATCATAAAATTAGTCTTTTTAGATTCAGGGCAACATGCCGAGTCGACGGATATCGAATTTTACCATATCGGCCATTTTGTCTGTCGGCCATTTTGAATTATGTGCTAAAATGCTGTATTTTAAGAACGCATGAACGGATTGTTACGAAACTTGGTATGGGTCATCAGCACGATGTCCTGAAGGAGCCTGAGAAGTTTCGGAACAGCGCCACCTAGTGTTGAATTTTTTTTTTCAAATGCTTATAACTTTGGGTCTGGTCGACTTATTTTCACGAGACTCATCAAATTTGACTCCTGAAACCTTGCCGAGTCCTACGATACCAAACATGCTAGGTTTCACCTTACGGTTTGTGTAGCGTTGTGATTTAGCGCTTAAAAAACATCTGGCTATATCTTCGAAACCGCTAGTCCGATCGAGACGAAACCACCGTCAGAAGTTTGGAAACATAGGTCGATAGCTAAACGTTAATGCCCAAATGCGAAAATATTGATGTTTAGGGGTAGTAAATTCCAATCAAAGTCATGTGTCAGTCATTTTTTACATGTTTTTTCATATAAATGTCTATAACTCCGAAGCGAATTGAGATATTTTCACCAAAATCGACACACATATGTATGGGCTCACTCTGAGGACACGTAAAAAAAATGGTGGGACTCAGCCTCTTGGTGGCGCTATAATAGAACAAAACATGCAATTCCCATTGACTTCAATACAGTTTTGTGAAATAAAATGCTATACTAAACAAATGCATTGGTGTAATATTACGAAACTCAGAATGTGCCATCAGCACCATCCCCTGAAAGTACTCAAAATATTTCGAGACAGCGCCACCTATTGGTCAAAAGTTATAACAAAATTTAGAAAACTGATAATAACTTTTGAATAAATTGGCTTATTGTAATACAACTGGTCTTAATAGATTCCTTGGGTCAAACCGAGAACATAGATACCAAATTTACCTTATTTGGCCGAACTTCCTGTCCGCCATCTTGATTTTCATTCAAAACCTACTTTTTCGAACTCCTCCTAGACCGTTTGTCCGATTTTCACCAAAATCGAATCGTATCATCTCCAGACCGTGCCGACTAAAAGTTATGGATTTCGTGTCGATTGACGAAACCGTTTTCGTATAACGCAGCAGCAAAGTTGAGGCATGATGCCAAAAGGACTATTCAGGCTTTATCTCTGCAATGCCTTGACATATTGACACCAAACTTTGAATGTCTTATTGTCACTTCACTCTGACCACATCACATCAGTTTTGTGACTGCGCCACCTATTGGTCAAAAGTGATAATCTATTAAATCATATTTTTAATTACTGTTTATATGATTTTTCAGGCATTTCGCCTAAAATCTTCTTTAAATGTCTTTAATTGCTGATTGTTGCAGTTGGTCTGACACCTTCAGCCATGTTGGCATATCCTGTCATCTGCTTGCGCTTGGCCCCGGTAATTGCTGCTTGCAGCTATATTTATTATTATTATTGTTGTTCAAGGGTTCGGGGGCTTTTGGGACCCTTAACAGACTCAAAAACTCATGAAACTTTTCACACAGGTCAGAACCCGCGGCCATTAGGGCCGGGCTGAAGCTGGTACCCGGGCGTGGCAGGGGGGCTCGACAGCGCCCCCTAGAACACAATCTTAAATCTTGGACACATACAAGAACGTATTAGTATGAAACTCGGTACACATATAGATCTCATCGGGCCGAACAACTTTCGCACTCTAAGTTATTAGCTCTGCTCAACAGGAAGTCAGCTATTATGGGTTGTTTGAAAAATGCATGCTCTGGAATTTAATGTACTCCTCCTAGGGAATTGATCCGATCCACACCAAACTCGGTCAGCATGAAGTCAAGACATTGAGGATGCTAAATTGCGGACGGATTTTTGATATCTCGAACGGTTTGGCCGTGGCGATGAAACGAATTTATAGCGAGAAAAGATAAACAGGAAGTGTGTTATAACTTCTGCATACATTAACTGATCTTGATGAAACTTCAGCAGTGTGTTCGTTGTAAGAGGCCGATCACATGGATGTGACTATTGTAAGACAAAGTTATAGCGCCACCAACTGGCAGCAGGAAGTGTGTCACTTTCAAAATGCTTTGAAATCACCCTCTTATTTTTACCCGATTTGCTTCAAACTTTATGTGTATAATGTAGACACACGGCAGATGTAGACCTGTGAAAGGTTTATTGATATCTTAAATACTGTTGCCGTGGCAACGCATCAAACTTTAATATTCTTTTCAGATGCTTTTGAGACTCTTAACATACTTGAAATTGGATGAAACTCGACAGACACATCACATTTATTAGCCGGTAGACATGTGCAAAGTTTCAGAAACGGGCGTGGTGAGGGGCTCAGTAGCGCCACCTTTAGTCAAAAATGGGGGCTTAGTTTTAAGTAGAGTCACAAAAATCGTTATGTATATTGTTCTCATCAAGCCGGACAACTTTCTAATTTATAGTCATAAGCTGTGACCAACAGGAAGTGAGATATTTTGGTTTGAATGTGATTTTTTTGTAGAATTCTCTCCCTCTCTCTCTCTCTGCCTCTGCGTCTCTGTGTGTGTGAGGGGTGGGGGGATTTGTCTTTTGAGTGAGATTTGTTTAAAATTCCTGTTTTTCAAGGTTTCAGGGGCTTTTGGGGCCTTTAACGTGCTCGAAAACTCTTGAAACTTTGCACACAGGTCAGAACCCTCGGCCATCAGGGCCGGGCTGAAGCTGGTACCCGGGCGTGGCAGGGGGGCTCAACAGCGCCCCCTGGAATGGAATCCGAACACTTGTCCATAAATCAAACTCACTTGCATGTAATGATATGAAACTCGGTACACATATAGATCACATCGGGCTGAACAACTTTCGTGCTCTAAGTTTTACGCCAGCCCAACAGGAAGTCGGCAATTATGGGTTGTTTGGAGAACGCTTGCGGTGGAATGCGAAGTACTCCTCCTAGAGAATTCATCCAATCCCCACCAAACTCGGTGTGCATGAAGTCAAGACATTGAGGATTCTAAATTGCGGACGGATTTTTGATATCTCGAACGGTTTGGCCGTGGCGAGGAAACGAATTTATGGCGAGAAAAGAGAAACACGAAGTGGTATAACTTCTGCATACATTAACGGATCTTGATGAAACTTCACCAGTGTGTTCGTGGTAAGAGGCTGATCAGATGGATGTAACTATTGTGAGTCAAAGTCATAGCGCCACCAACTGGCAGCAGGAAGTGTGTCACTTTCAAAATGCTTTTGACAAAAGTGGGGGGGTTAGTTTTACCCACAGTTTTAAAAATCAGTACGTACATTGGTCTCATCGAGCCGGACAACTTTCTAATATACAGTTATTAGCTTCGACCAATAGGAAGTCAGATATTTTGGTTTGAATGTGGATTTATTTGCAAATTCAGCCTCTGCTTTTTACCCACTCCTGCTAAGTGTTTTTTTTTTTATTCACACCAAACTTTTTTAACACAATGAAAATACATTAAAGATGCTAAATTGTGAACGGATATTAAATATTTCAAACGGTTTTGACATGGCGAGGGATTAAAATAATGTCAAAAAAGGAATCAGAAAACATCTCATATATTCTTAAAATTTAATTATACACCATTTATTTTTATATAAAATTATACAAATATTAGAACTAAACCTATTTTATTCTGTTTTTGCAATTCAAAAAGTATGAAAAAGTTAAAAACAGGCTATTTAGTGCTATTTGTTTCAACAAAAAAGCAAACATAGGGCTATACTGCCCTCTTGTGTCCAAAAGGATATCAAAATAGTATATAAAACGTTTTACTAGGTAGGCCTATTGTATTTAAATATAAATTTATTAGGTATATGACTGTGAGGATATTTTCCCATCGGTTAAGCGACGTGTGACACGAGCGGGTGCTTTTAAATCGCTAATATAAAAGTGAAAGTAAAAAAACGGACGTCCGCACGGACATTGATAATGGTGCACGTTGGAAAGAATGATACTTTTAAACATAACACTAAACCGCCATTAGGTGTCGCCAGGCGACCATCTTAATGAGCGAGTCATTGATTCATTCGTTCAAACGATTCATTCCAATGACTGAGTCATTCATGATTGAGACAGATGTTTATGGATTGACCATTGAATCTTTGAGTCAAGCGATTCGTTTCAAAATGCTGAATCATTCAGTAATGAGAAAACAAGTTGCTGTGATCTTTGTTTAACTATTTTTGCTGCTGAAACAGAACAAAAACAGTCAATATTGCATCTAAAATGTAAGTGACTTAATTGTAACTGTTTATTAACCTGTTGTATGAAATCAATGTCACAGTTTCAATCGTGATTGTATTCAGGAAATAGTTGCCTACTCGTCAAGTGAGGTTGCTTAACTCTATCATATGTTATAAAATATATAAAAACTCCATATTTGTAATTTTTATAGTCAGTATGTTGTTAACTGGGTTGCTTTTTTGTGTGCTGCGCTCATTTGTTTACAATTCTCCTGGAGAAGCAGCATGAGCCTCAGCAGTGCAACCTTGTTACCATTGATCAGTAATACATTTATTATTAACTGCTGATTGCAATTTAAAATGATTGTAATGAAATTAGAATAATCTCTCGTTTTAGTGATTCCCAAGTTATTTTTTTGTTATTGACGTTCTAATCAGGCTATACTTTGGTCGGGCAAGTAAAATTCTCTTTCAGGTAGGCCTATTGTATTTATATATAAATATATTAGGGATGTGACTGTGATAAAATTTTCCCACCGGTTAATCGACATGTGACACCGCTGAGGGCTTTTAAATCGCTAACTATAGTATACTATATACTAGTAAAATACAGACGTCCACACAGACATTGATAATGGTGCGGAGTAGAGCGAGCATTTTCAATTTATTCCTATGGATGTAGGAATTAACTAAAACATTTTATTTATGTTTTTGTGTCCACTGTTCAACCGCAACCGCGTCACACACACATTCCAGAATTGCAATCTTGACATTCATTATAGCCCTAATACAATATAATAATAAAAATAGTCAACCTGACATAAACGAATTACACTGCTCTGTTTAAATAGTCAGTAGTACAATCTGTACCATTCACAGTAAGCAGAGCTCCACTGTGATGTTTCCAAGAACATTTTTGCGCGTGTGAAGAGGATGATTTTTTCCATTGATATTGGAACACGAGTGAAGTACAAAGCCTATAATAAAGAATAGTTTAGCATCCAAATACATCGCAAAAATTGAAACATTTTGATTCTAATGAGAGGATTACGTGAGACCAACACTGCTTACTTTCGTTTTTATTTTTACATTAAATTTAAAGGATTTGTTGTGGAATATTTTGAGTGTATCATAAAATCAGAATAAGGTAAGACAAGTAATATTTTCTGTCTTATATATATATATATATATATATATATATATATATATATATATATATATATATATATATGTGTGTGTGTGTGTGTGTGTGTGTGTGTGTGTGTGTGTATATATATATATATATATATATATATATATATATATACATATAGATATAGATAGATAGATATTTATATACACACACATATATATATATATATATATATATATATGTGTGTGTGTGTGTGTGTATATATATGTATATATATATATATATATATATATATATATATATATATATATATATATATATAGCTGCGAGCAGCGATGGAGGGCCAAAGCCGGTGGCACCGCCATCCCCGGTGCCTTTAGGTAACTAAAGGCACCGGGGTTGCGGTGCCACCGGCTTGGGCCCGTAATCGCTGCTCGCAGCTATATTTTATTATTATTTTTTATCAACCTTTCGGGCACTTTTGGGGCCCTTAACGTGCTCGAAAACTCTTGAAACTTTGCACACGGGTCAGAACCCGCGGCCATTAGGGCCGGGCTGAAGCTGGGACACGGGCGTGGCAGGGAGGCTCGACAGCGCCCCCTGGAATGGGGTCCGAAAACTTGGTCCATAAATCAAACACGCTTGCATGTAATAATATGAAACTCGGTACACATATAGATCTCATCGGGCCAAACAACTTTCGTACTTTTACTTTTTACGCCAGCCCAACAGGAAGTCGGCTATTATGGGTTGTTTGGAAAACGCATGCTGTGGAATTTGATGTACTCCTCCTAGGAAATTCATCCATTCGCCTCAAAACTCGGTGTGCATGAAGTCAAGACATTGAGGATGATAAATTGCGGACGGATTTTTGATATCTCGAACGGTTTGGCCAAGGCGAGGAAACGAATTTATGGCGAATAATGGGACACAGGAAGTGTATTATAACTTCTGCATACATTGACTGATCTTGATAAAACTTCAACAGTGTGTTCGTGGTCAGAGGCCGATCACATTGATGTGACTATTGTGAGTCAAAGTTATAGCGCCACCAACTGGCAGCAGGAAGTGTGTCACTTTCAAAATGCTTTGAAATCACCCTCTTATTTTTACCCGATTTGCTTCAAACTTTATGTGTATAATGTAAACACACGGCAGATGTAGACCTGTGAAAGGATTTTTGATATCTTTAATACTGTTGCCATGGCAACGCTTCAAACTTTAATATTCTTTTTTGATGCTTTTGAGACTCTTAACATACTTGAAATTGGATGAAACTCGACAGACACATCACATTTATTAGCCCGTAGACATGTGCAAAGTTTCAGAAACGGGCGTGGTGAGGGGCTCAGTAGCGCCACCTTTAGTCATAAATGGGGCGGTTAGTTTTATCAACAGCAACAAAACTTGGTATGTGTATTGTTCTCATCAAGACGGACAACTTTCTAATTGACATTAACCATCTCCGACCAACAGGAAGAGAGATATTTTGGTTTGAATGTGGATTTTCTGAAGAATTTTCTCTCTCTCTCTCTGTGTCTGTGTGTGTGTGAGGGGAGGGGGGGGGATTTGACTATTGCTTTTATATTGTTAATCAAGGTTTCAGGGGCTTTTGGGGTCCTTAACGTGCTCAAAAACTCTTGAAACTTTGCACACAGGTCAGAACCCACGGCCATCAGGGCCGGGCTGAAGCTGGTACCCGGGCGTGGCAGGGGGGCTCAACAGCGCCCCCTTGAACGGGGTTCTAAAACTTGGTCCATATATCAAACACGCTTGCATGAATTAATATGAAACTCGGTACACATATAGATCTCATCGTGCCGAACAACTTTCCCCTGGTCAAGTTTTACGCCAGCCCAACAGGAAGTCGGCTATTATGGGTTGTTTGGAAAACGCTTGCTGTGGAATGTGAAATACTCCTCCTAGAAAATTCACCGTGTCCCCTCCAAACTCGGTGTGCATGTAGTCAAGACTTTGAGGATGCTAAATTGCGGACGGATTTTTGATATCTCGAACGGTTTGGCCGTGGCGAGGAATCGAATTTATGGCGAGAAAAGAGAAACACGAAGTGGAATAACTGCTGCATACATTAACTGATCTTGATGAAACTTCACCAGTGTGTTCGTGGTAAGAGGCCGATCAGATGGATGTGGCTATTGTGATTCAAAGTTATAGCGCCACCAACTGGCAGCAGGAAGTGTGTCACTTTCAACATGCTTTTGACAAAAGTGGGGGGGTTAGTTTTAACTACAGTAAAAAAAAACTCAGTTCATATATTGATCTCATCGACCCGGACAACTTTCTAATTTAAAGTCATTAGCTCTGACCATCAGGAAGTCAGATATTTTGGTCTGAATGTGGATTTTTTTGCAAAATCAGCCTCTGAATTTTTAGCCACCTTTATCGAAGTGGTTTATTTTATTCCCACCAAACTTTTTCAACATGATAAAAATATATTAATGATGCTAAATTGTGAACGGATAATAAATATCTCAAACGGTTTTGCTATGGCGAGGGATTAAAGTATTGTCTAAAAAGTAAACAGTAAAAGGCTCATATATTCTAAAAATGTAATTATACACCATTTATTACTATATAAAAGTATACAAATATCAGAACTTAACTCATTTTATTCTTTTTTTTTTCAATTTAAGAATGAAGTTTAAGTTTAAAAACTGCCAGAATGGTTGTTTAGTCTAAACAATAAATAAATAGAGTCAAACATAGTGCTATACTGCCCTCTTGTGTTCAAAATCAGGTAGGCCTATTATATCTATATAAAAATATACAAGGTATGTGACAGTGAGAATATTTTACCACCGGTTAACTGACGTGTGACACCGCTGGGGGCTTTTTAATCGCTAACTTAAAAACGAAAGTAAAATATGTTCGTCCGCACGGACATTGATAATGGTGCGGAGCAGAGCGAGCTTTTTCAATAAATTCCTATGGAAGGAGCAATGACCTAAAAAACGTTGACTCTGTTCTGCTCGTTCCTCGCTGAGGACGCGCACCATTATGAATGCCTGTGCAGCCGTGGCCCGTGAGCATTTTAGTTTCATTTTCGGGGCGGATTGCTTGAATGTATTTTAAAAATGCACAATGTTGTGTTTTATTGCTACTGTACAAAAATATAAGTTAACACTTTGCAGTTTGAATGATGTTCCAAACAAAATGACAGAGAATGTTTTTATGTGTCCACTGTACAATCGCGCCCTCGTTTTAGTGATTCCCAAGTTATTTTTTCATTTAAGTTTTTTCATTGTTCTAATCAGGTCAGGCAAGTAAAATTATCTGTGTCTTATCCCTTACATTTTTATATAATATATATACACTACTGTTCAAAAATTTGGGGTCAGTAATATTTTTAAGCGAAGTTTCTTCTGCTCACCAAGGCTGCATTTATTTGATTACAAACAAAAACAGTAATATTGTAAAATAGTATTCCAATTTAAAACAGCTGCTTTCTATTTTAATATATTTTAAACTGTTATTTATTCCTGTGATCAAAGCTGAGTTTTCAGCATCATTACTCCAGTCGTCACTGTCACATGATCCTTCAGAAATTATTCTAATATGATGATTGATGCTCTAGAAACATTCATTATTATTTTAAATGTCGAAAACAGTTGTGTACAGTCTTTGATGAATAGAAAGTTCAAAAGAACAGCATTTATCTGAAATCTAAAGCTTTTGTAACATTAAACACTACCGTTCAGAAGTTTGGGGTCAGTAATAATTTAAATTTAAATTTTGGGGGAAAGAAATAAAATAAATCAATACTTTTATTCATCGAGAATGAGTTAAACTGATCAAAAGTTACAGTACATACATTTATAATGTTAAAAAAATTTATATTTGAAATAAATGCTGTTCTTTTGAACTTTACATTCATCAACGCATTTTGAAAAAAAATCTGTACACAACTGTTTTCAACATTGAAAATAATAATTAATATTTATTGACCATCAATCATCATATTAGAATGATTTCTGAAGGATCATGTGACACTGAAGACAGGAGTAATGATGCTGAAAACTCAGCTTTGATCACATAAATTAATTACAGTGTAAAATATTTTAAAATAGAAAACAGCTGTTTTAAATTGGAATAATATTTCACAATATTACTGTTTTTGTTTGTATTTTTATTCAAATAAATGCAGCCTTGGTGAGCAGAAGAGACTTCTCCTAAAAACATAAAAAATCTTCCTGACCCCAAACTTTTAAACGGTGTATATATATATATATATATATATATATATATATATATATATACACATATATAAATACATATATATGTGTGTATATGTTTGTATAATATATATATATATATATATATATATATATATATATATATATAAATATAGCTGCGAGCAGCGATGGAGGGCCAAAGCCGGCGGTACCGCCACCCCGGTGCCTACACTAAGGCACCAGGGTGGCGGTGCCACCGGCTTGGGCCCGCAATCGCTGCTCGCAGCTATATTTAGGGCCCAAGCCCTGAAAGGGCGCAGAGCCCTATTGTTTTCGTTAGGATTATTATTATTATTAGGGCCCAAGCCCTGAAAGGGCGCAGAGCCCTATTGTTTTCGTTAGGATTATTATTATTATTATTATTATTATTATTATTATTATTATTGTTGTTCAAGGGTTCGGGGGCTTTTGGGGCCTTTAACGTGCTCAAAAACTCATGAAACTTTGCACACAGGTCAGAACCTGCGGCCATTAGGGCCGGGCTGAAGCTGGTACCCGGGCGTGGCAGGGGGGCTCAACAGCGCCCCCTGGAACGGAATCCGAACACTTGTCCATAAATCAAACACACTTGCATATAATAATATGAAACTCGGAACAGATATAGATCTCATCGGGCCGAACAACTTTCGTGCTCTAAGTTTTACGCCAGCCCAACAGGAAGTCGGCTATTATGGGTTGTTTGGAAACGCATGCTGTGGAATTTAATGTACTCCTCCTAGGGAATTCATCCAATCGGCTCCAAACTCGGTCAGCATGAAGTCAAGACATTGAGGATGCTAAATTGCGGACGGATTTTTGATATCTCGAACGGTTTGGCCGTGGCGAGGAAACGAATTTATGGCGAATAATGGAAACAGGAAGTGTGTTATAACTTCTGCATACATTAACTGATCTTGATTAAACTTCAGCAGTGTGTTCGTTGTAAGAGGCCGATCACATGGATGTGACTATTGTGAGTCAAAGTTATAGCGCCACCAACTGGCAGCAGGAAGTGTGTCCCTTTCAAAATGCTTTGAAATCACCCTCTTATTTTTACCCGATTTGCTTCAAACTTTATGTGTATAATGTAAACACACGGCAGATGTAGACCTGTGAAAGGATTTTTGATATCTTTAATACTGTTGCCATGGCAACGCTTCAAACTTTAATATTCTTTTTTGATGCTTTTGAGACTCTTAACATACTTGAAATTGGATGAAACTCGACAGACACATCACATTTATTAGCCCGTAGACATG
>NC_140218.1:8098046-8135546 GCF_951802725.1 Rutilus rutilus | reverse complement strand
AAAAGAGAAACACGGAAGTGGAATAACTTCTGCATACATTAACTGATCTTGATGAAACTTCAGCAGTGTGTTCGTGGTAAGAGGCCGATCAGATGGATGTAGCTATTGTGAGTCAAAGTTATAGCGCCACCAACTGGCAGCAGGAAGTGTGTCACTTTCAACATGCTTTAGACAAAAGTGGGGGGGTTAGTTTTAACTACAGTAAAGAAAAAATAGTTTTTATATTGTTCTCATCAAGCCGGACAACTTTCTAATTTACATTCAATAGCTCTGGCCATCAGGAAGTCAGATATTTTGGTCTGAATGTGAATTTTTTTGCAAAATCAGCCTCTGAATTTTTAGCCACTCCTCTTAAACTATTTATTTTATTCGTACCAAACTTTTTCAACATGATGAAACTACATTAAATATGCTAAGTTGTGAATGGATAATAAATATCTCAAACGGTTTTGCTATGGCGAGGGATTAATGTCCAAAAAGGAAACACTAAAAATCTTCTAAAAATGTAATTATATACCATTTATTTCTATATAAAAGTATACAAATATCACAACTAAACCCATTTTATTCTGTTTTTGCAATTCAAGAAGAATGAAAAAGTTAAAAACAGGCTATTTAGTGCTATTTGGTTCAACAAAAAAGCAAACATAGGGCTATACTGCCCTCTTGTGTCCAAAAGGACATCAAAATAGTATATAAAACTTTTTACCAGGTAGGCCAATATTGTATTTAAATATACATTTATTAGGTATGTGTCTGAGGATATTTTCCCACCGGTTAATCGACGTGTGACACGAGTGGGTGCTTTTAAATGGCTAATATAAAAGTGAAAGTAAAAAAACGGACGTCCGCACGGACATTGATAATGGTGCACGTTGGAAAGAATGATACTTTTAAACATAACACTAAACCGCCATTAGGTGTCGCCAGGCGACCATCTTAATGAGCGAGTCATTGATTCATTCGTTCAAATGATTCGTTCCAATGACTGAGTCATTCGTTCCAATGACTGAGTCATTCATGATTGAGACAGACGTTTATGGATTGACCATTGAATCTTTGAGTCAAGCGATTCGTTTCAAAATGCTGAATCATTCAGTAATGAGAAAACAAGTTGCTGTGATCTTTGTTTAACTATTTTTGCTGCTGAAACAGAACAAAAACAGTCAATATTGCATCTAAAATGTAAGTGACTTAATTGTAACTGTTTATTAACCTGTTGTATGAAATCAATGTCACAGTTTCAATCGTGATTGTATTCAGGAAATAGTTGCCTACTTGTCAAGTGAGGTTGCTTAACTCTATCATATGTTATAAAATATATAAAAACTCCATATTTGTAATTTTTATAGTCAGTATGTTGTTAACTGGGTTGCTTTTTTGTGTGCTGCGCTCATTTGTTTACAATTCTCCTGGAGAAGCAGCATGAGCCTCAGCAGTGCAACCTTGTTACCATTGATCAGTAATACATTTATTATTAACTGATGATTGCAACTTAAAATGAATGTAATGAAATTAGAATAATCTCTCGTTTTAGTGATTCCCAAGTTATTTTTTTGTTATTGACGTTCTAATCAGGCTATACTCTGGTCGGGCAAGTAAAATTCTTCCACCGGTTAATCGACGTGTGACACCACTGAGCGCTTTTAAATCGCTAACTATAGTATACTATATACTAGTAAAATACAGACGTCCGCACAGACATTGATAATGGTGCGGAGTAGAGCGAGCATTTTCAATTTATTCCTATGGATGTAGGAATTAACTAAAACATTTTATTTATGTTTTTGTGTCCACTGTTCAACCGCAACCGCGTCACACACACACACACATTCCAGAATTGCAATCTTGACATCGCAGCCTGTTCATTATAGCCCTAATACAATATAATAATAAAAATAGTCAACCTAACATAAACGAATTACACTGCTCTGTTTAAATAGTCAGTAGTACAATCTGTACCATTCACAGTAAGCAGAGCTCCACTGTGATGTTTCCAAGAACATTTTTGCGCATGTGAAGAGGATGATTTTTTCCATCGATATTGGAACACGAGTGAAGTACAAAGCCTATAATAAAGAATAGTTTAGCATCCAAATACATCGCAAATATTGAAACATTTTGATTCTAATGAGAGGGTTACGTGAGACCAACACTGCTTACTTTCGTTTTTATTTTTACATTAAATTTAAAGGATTTGTTGTGGAATATTTTGGGTGTATCATAAAATCAGAATAAGGTAAGACAAGTAAAATTTTCTGTCTTATATTTATATATATATATATACGTATATATATAAGTATATATATATATATATGTGTGTGCGTGTGTATATATATATATATATATAGATAGCTAGATAGATAGATATAGATATAGATAGATAGATATTTATATATATATATATATATATATATGTGTGTGTGTGTGTGTGTATATATATATATATATATATATTTTTAGGTAACTAAAGGCACCGGGGTGGCGGTGCCACCGGCTTGGGCCCGCAATCGCTGCTCGCAGCTATATTTATTAGGGCCCAAGCCCTGAAAGGGCGCAGAGCCCTATTGTTTTCGTTAGGATTATTATTATTAGGGCCCAAGCCCTGAAAGGGCGAAGGCCCTATTGTTTCCGGTAGGATTATTAAGGCCCAAGCCCTGAAAGGGCGAAGGCCCTATTGTTTTCGGTAGGATTATTAGGGCCCAAGCCCTGAAAGGGCGAAGGCCCTATTGTTTTCGGTAGGATTATTAGGGCCCAAGCCCTGAAAGGGCGAAGGCCCTATTGTTTTCGGTAGGATTATTAGGGCCCAAGCCCTGAAAGGGCGAAGGCCCTATTGTTTTCGGTAGGATTATTATTATTATTATTATTATTATTATTTTTCTTACGACTATTCAGGCATTTTTGGGGCTCTTAACATGCTCAAAAACTCTTGAAACTTTGCACACGAGTCAGAACCCGCGGCCATCAGGGCCGGGCTGAAGCTGGTACCCGGGCGTGGCAGGGAGGCTCAACAGCGCCCCCTGGAACGGGGTCCGAAAACTTGGTCCATAAATCAAACACGCTTGCATGTAATAATATGAAACTCGGAACACATATAGATCTCATCGGGCCGCACAACTTTCATGCTCTAAGTTTTACGCCAGCCCAACAGGAAGTCGACTATTTAGGGTTGTTTGGAAATGCATGCTTAGGAATTTGAAACACTTCTCTTAGGGAATTCACCCGGTCAGCACCAAACTCGGTGTGCATGAAGTCAAGACATTGAGGATGAAAAATTGCCAGGGGATTTTTGATATCTCGAACGGTTTGGCTGTGGCGAGGAAACGAATTTATGGCGAATAATGGGACACAGGAAGTGTATTATAACTTCTGCATACATTAACTGATCTTGATAAAACTTCAGCAGAGTGTTCTTGCTCAGAGGCTGATCACATTGATGTGACTATTGTGAGTCAAAGTTATAGCGCCACCAACTGGCAGCAGGAAGTGTGTCACTTTCAAAATGCTTTGAAATCACCCTCTTATTTTAACCCGATTTGCTTCAAACTTTATGTGAATAATGTGGACACACGGCAGATGTAGACCTGTGAAAGGTTTATTGATATCTTAGATACTGTTGCCGTGGCAACGCATCAAACTTTAATATTCTTTTTTGATGCTTTTGAGACTCTTAACATACTTGAAATTGCATGAAACTCGACAGACACATCACATTTATTAGCCAGTAGACATGTGCAAAGTTTCAGAAACGGGCGTGGTGAGGGGCTCAGTAGCGCCACCTTTAGTCAAAAATGGGGGCTTAGTTTTACATAGAGTCACTAAACTCGCTATGTATATTGTTCTCATTAAACCGGACAACTTTCTAATTCACACTTATTAGCTGAGAGCAACAGGAAGTCAGATATTTTGGTTTGAATGTGATTTTTTGGAGAATTCTCTCTCTCTCTCTCTCTCTCTCTCTGTCTCTGTGTGTGTGAGGGGTGGGAGGGAATTTCCAATTGATTTCAGTGTGTTTCAAGGTTTCAGGGGCTTTTGGGGCCCTTAACGTGCTCGAAAACTCTTGAAACTTTGCACACAGGTCAGAACCTGCGGCCATCAGGGCCGGGCTGAAGCTGGTACCCGGGCGTGGCAGGGGGGCTCAACAGCGCCCCCTGGAACGGGATCCAAACACTTGTCCATAAATCAAACACACTTGCATGTAATGATATGAAACTCGGTACACATATAGATCACATCGGGCCGAACAACTTTCGTGCTCTAAGTTTTACACCAGCCCAACAGGAAGTCGGCAATTATGGGTTGTTTGGAGAACGCTTGCTGTGGAATTTGAAACACTTCTCCTAGAGAATTAATTAAATCGCCACCAAACTCGGTGTGCATGAAGTCAAGACATTGAGGATGCTAAATTGCGGACGGATTTTTGATATCTCGAACGCTTTGGTCGTGGTGAGGAAATGCATTTATTGCGAGAAAAGAGAAACACGAAGTGGTATAACTTCAGCATACATTAACTGATCTTGATGAAACTTCAGCAGTGTGTTCGTGGTAAGAGGCCGATCAGATGGATGTAACTATTGTGAGTCAAAGTTATAGCGCCACCAACTGGCAGCAGGAAGTGTGTCACTTTCAAAATGTTTTTGACAAAAGTGGGGGGGTTAGGTTTACCCACAATTACAAAAATCAGTAAGTATATTGGTCTCATCGAGCTGGACAACTTTCTAATTTGCAGTCATTAGCTTGGACCAACAGGAAGTCAGATATTTTGGTTTGAATGTGGATTTATTTGCAAATTCAGCCTCTGCTTTTTACCCACTCCTGCTAAGTGTTTTTTTTTTTATTCACACCAAACTTTTTCAACATGATGAAAATACATTAAATATGCTAAATTGAGAACGGATATTGAATATCTCAAACGGTTTTGACATGGCGAGGGATTAAAATAATGTCAAAAAAGGAATCAGAAAACATCTCATATATTCTTAAAATTTAATTATACACCATTTATTTTTATATAAAATTATACAAATATTAGAACTAAACCTATTTTATTCTGTTTTTGCAATTCAAGAAGTATGAAAAAGTTAAAAACAGGCTATTTAGTGCTATTTGTTTCAACAAAAAAGCAAACATAGGGCTATACTGCCCTCTTGTGTCCAAAAGGATATCAAAATAGTATATAAAACGTTTTACTAGGTAGGCCTATTGTATTTAAATATAAATTTATTAGGTATATGACTGTGAGGATATTTTCCCATCGGTTAAGCGACGTGTGACACGAGCGGGTGCTTTTAAATCGCTAATATAAAAGTGAAAGTAAAAAAACGGACGTCCGCACGGACATTGATAATGGTGCACGTTGGAAAGAATGATACTTTTAAACATAACACTAAACCGCCATTAGGTGTCGCCAGGCGACCATCTTAATGAGCGAGTCATTGATTCATTCGTTCAAACGATTCATTCCAATGACTGAGTCATTTATGATTGAGACAGATGTTTATGGATTGACCATTGAATCTTTGAGTCAAGCGATTCGTTTCAAAATGCTGAATCATTCAGTAATGAGAAAACAAGTTGCTGTGATCTTTGTTTAACTATTTTTGCTGCTGAAACAGAACAAAAACAGTCAATATTGCATCTAAAATGTAAGTGACTTAATTGTAACTGTTTATTAACCTGTTGTATGAAATCAATGTCACAGTTTCAATTGTGATTGTATTCAGGAAATAGTTGCCTACTCGTCAAGTGAGGTTGCTTAACTCTATCATATGTTATAAAATATATAAAAACTCCATATTTGTAATTTTTATAGTCAGTATGTTGTTAACTGGGTTGCTTTTTTGTGTGCTGCGCTCATTTATTTACAATTCTCCTGGAGAAGCAGCATGAGCCTCAGCAGTGCAACCTTGTTACCATTGATCAGTAATACATTTATTATTAACTGCTGATTGCAACTTAAAATGAATGTAATGAAATTAGAATAATCTCTCGTTTTAGTGATTAAGTTATTAATAACTTATTAATAAATTGATAAGTTATTTTTTTGTTATTGACGTTCTAATCAGGCTATACTTTGGTCGGGCAAGTAAAATTCTCTTTCAGGTAGGCCTATTGTATTTATATATAAATATATTAGGGATGTGACTGTGATAAAAATTTTCCCACCGGTTAATCGACATGTGACACCGCTGAGGGCTTTTAAATCGCTAACTATAGTATACTATATACTAGTAAAATACAGACGTCCGCACAGACATTGATAATGGTGCGGAGTAGAGCGAGCATTTTCAATGTATTCCTATGGATGTAGGAATTAACTAAAACATTTTATTTATGTTTTTGTGTCCACTGTTCAACCGCAACCGCGTCACACACACATTCCAGAATTGCAATCTTGACATTCATTATAGCCCTAATACAATATAATAATAAAAATAGTCAACCTAACATAAACGAATTACACTGCTCTGTTTAAATAGTCAGTAGTACAATCTGTACCATTCACAGTAAGCAGAGCTCCACTGTGATGTTTCCAAGCACATTTTTGCGCGCGTGAAGAGGATGATTTTTTCCATCGATATTGGAACACGAGTGAAGTACAAAGCCTATAATAAAGAATAGTTTAGCATCCAAATACATCGCAAAAAAAATATATAAATATACATCGCAAAATAAAATATATATATGTGTGTGTGTGTGTGTATATATATATATATATATATATATATATATATATAAATATAGCTGCGAGCAGCGATGGAGGGCCAAAGCCGGTGGCACCGCCATCCCCGGTGCCTTTAGGTAACTAAAGGCACCGGGGTGGCGGTGCCACCGGCTTGGGCCCGCAATCGCTGCTCGCAGCTATATTTATTATTATTTTTCTTACGACTATTTAGGCATTTTTGGGGCCCTTAACATGCTCAAAAACTCTTGAAACTTTGCACACGAGTCAGAACCCGCGGCCATCAGGGCCGGGCTGAAGCTGGTACCCGGGCGTGGCAGGGGGGCTCGACAGCGCCCCCTGGAACAGGGTCCGAAAACTTGGTCCATAAATCAAACACGCTTGCATGTAATAATATGAAACTCGGTACACATATAGATCTCATCGGGCCGCACAACTTTCATGCTCTAAGTTTTACGCCAGCCCAACAGGAAGTCGACTATTTAGGGTTGTTTGGAAATGCATGCTTAGGAATTTGAAACACTTCTCTTAGGGAATTCACCCGGTCAGCACCAAACTCTGTGTGCATGAAGTCAAGACATTGAGGATGAAAAATTGCCAGGGGATTTTTGATATCTCGAACGGTTTGGCTGTGGCGAGGAAACGAATTTATGGCGAATAATGGGACACAGGAAGTGTATTATAACTTCTGCATACATTGACGGATCTTGATAAAACTTCAGCAGTGTGTTCGTGGTCAGAGGCTGATCACATTGATGTGACTATTGTGAGTCAAAATTATAGTGCCACCTACTGGCAGCAAGAAGTGTGTCACTTTCAAAATGCTTTGAAATCACCCTCTTATTTTTACCCGATTTGCTTCAAACTTTATCTGTATAATGTAAACACACGGCAGATGTAGACCTGTGAAAGGATTATTGATATCTTAGATACTGTTGCCGTGGCAACGCATCAAACTTTAATTTTCTTTTTGGATGCTTTTGAGACTCTTAAGATGCTTGAAATTGGATGAAACTCGACAGACACATCACATTTATTAGCCCGTAGACATGTGCAAAGTTTCAGAAACGGGCGTGGTGAGGGGCTCAGTAGCGCCACCTTTAGTCATAAATGGGGCGGTTAGTTTTATCAACAGCAACAAAACTTGGTATGTGTATTGTTCTCATCAAGACGGACAACTTTCTAATTGACATTAACCATCTCCGACCAACAGGAAGAGAGATATTTTGGTTTGAATGTGGATTTTCTGAAGAATTTTCTCTCCCTCTCTCTGTGTCTGTGTGTGTGTGAGGGGAGGGGGGGGATTTGACTATTGCTTTTATATTGTTAATCAAGGTTTCAGGGGCTTTTGGGGTCCTTAACATGCTCAAAAACTCTTGAAACTTTGCACACAGGTCAGAACCCACGGCCATCAGGGCCGGGCTGAAGCTGGTACCCGGGCGTGGCTGGGGGGCTCAACAGCGCCCCCTTGAACGGGGTTCTAAAACTTGATCCATATATCAAACACGCTCGCATGAATTAATATGAAACTCGGTACACATATAGATCTCATCGGGCCGAACAACTTTACCCCGGTCAAGTTTTACGCCAGCCCAACAGGAAGTCGGCTATTATGGGTTGTTTGGAAAACGCTTGCTGTGGAATGTGAAATACTCCTCCTAGAAAATTCACCGTGTCCCCTTCAAACTCGGTGTGCATGTAGTCAAGACTTTGAGGATGCTAAATTGCGGACGGATTTTTGATATCTCGAACGGTTTGGCTGTGGCGAGGAATCGAATTTATGGCGAGAAAAGAGAAACACGGAAGTGGAATAACTTCTGCATACATTAACTGATCTTGATGAAACTTCAGCAGTGTGTTTGTGGTAAGAGGCCGATCAGATGGATGTAGCTATTGTGAGTCAAAGTTATAGCGCCACCAACTGGCAGCAGGAAGTGTGTCACTTTCAACATGCTTTTGACAAAAGTGGGGGGGTTACTTTTAACTACAGTAAAGAAAAAATAGTTTGTATATTGTTCTCATCAAGCCGGACAACTTTCTAATTTACATTCAATAGCTCTGGCCATCAGGAAGTCAGATATTTTGGTCTGAATGTGAATTTTTTTGCAAAATCAGCCTCTGAATTTTTAGCCACTCCTCTTAAACTATTTATTTTATTCGTACCAAACTTTTTCAACATGATGAAACTACATTAAATATGCTAAATTGTGAATGGATAATAAATATCTCAAACGGTTTTGCTATGGCGAGGGATTAAAGTAAAAATCTTCTAAAAATGTAATTATATACCATTTATTTCTATATAAAAGTATACAAATATCACAACTAAACCCATTTTATTCTGTTTTTGCAATTCAAGAAGAATGAAAAAGTTAAAAACAGGCTATTTAGTGTTATTTGGTTCAACAAAAAAGCAAACATAGGGCTATACTGCCCTCTTGTGTCCAAAAGGACATCAAAATAGTATATAAAACTTTTTACCAGGTAGGCCAATATTGTATTTAAATATACATTTATTAGGTATGTGTCTGAGGATATTTTCCCACCGGTTAATCGACGTGTGACACGAGTGGGTGCTTTTAAATCGCTAATATAATAGTGAAAGAAAAATAATGATAATGTTGCACACACAAATCACACACATGTGGGAAAGAATGATGCTTTTAAACAACACTAAACCGCCATTAGGTGTCGCCAGGCATCCATCTTAATAAGCGAGTCATTGATTCATTCGTTCAAACGATTCGTTCGAATGAGTCGATCATGATTAAGACAGATGTTTATGGATTGATCATTCAATCTTTGAGTCAACCGATTCGTTAAAAATGCTGAATCGTTCAGTTATGAGAAAACACGTGATGCGTGATGGTTCTGCCGTGATCTTTGTTTAACTATTTTCGCTGCTGAAACAGAACAAAAACAGTCAACATTGCATCTAAAATGTAAGTGACTTAATTGTAACTGTTTATTAACCTGTTGTATGAAATCTAGGGGTGGGAGAAAAAATTGATTCTTAGATGCATCGCGATGCGGACGTGGACGATTCTGAATCGATTCACAAATGTCAAAAAATCGATTCTCTAAAAAAATATTTTTCTAATAACGTAATATTGACGGAAGGCAAAAGGCGGAACTCTAAGCGGACGTGCGTGCAGTCTGTGGCGCGCACATAACAGAGAAGTTTCTTCTGCTCACCAAGGCTGCATTTATTTGATTAAAAATACAAACAAAAACAGTAATATTGTAAAATAGTATTCCAATTTAAAACAGCTGCTTTCTATTTTAATATATTTTAAACTGTTATTTATTCCTGTGATCAAAGCTGAGTTTTCAGCATCATTACTCCAGTCGTCACTGTCACATGATCCTTCAGAAATTATTCTAATATGATGATTGATACTCAAGAAACATTCATTATTATTTTAAATGTCGAAAACAGTTGTGTACAGTCTTTGATGAATAGAAAGTTCAAAATAACAGCATTTATCTGAAATCTAAAGCTTTTGTAACGTTAAACACTACCGCTCAAAAGTTTGTGGTTAGTAATAATTAAAATTGTATTTTTGGGGGAAAGAAATAAAATAAATCAGTACTTTTATTTATGAAGGATGAGTTAAACTGATCAACAGTTACAGTAAAGACATTTATAATGTTAAAAATATATATATTTGAAATATATGCTGTTCTTTTGAACTTTACATTCATCAAAGCATTTTGAAAAAAAAAAAATCTGTACACAACTGTTTTCAACATTGAAAATAATAATGAATATTTATTGAGCATCAATCATCATATTAGTATGATTTCTGAAGGATCATGTGACACTGAAGACTGGAGTAATGATGCTGAAAACTCAACTTTGATCACAGAAATGAATTACTATGTAAAATATTTTAAAATTGAAAACAGCTGTTTTAAATTGGAATAATATTTTACAATATTACTGTTTTTGTTTGTATTTTTTAATCAATAAATGCAGCCTTGGTGAGCAGAAGAGACTTCTCCTAAAAACATTAAAAATCTTACTGACCCCAAACTTTTGAACAATAATATATATATATATATATATATATACATATATATGTATGTGTGTGTATGTATGTATGTATATATATATATATATATATATATATATATATATATATATATAAATATAGCTGAGAGCAGCGATGGAGGGCCAAAGCCGGCGGTACCACCACCCCGGTGCCTTTAGGTAACTAAAGGGGCACCGGGGTTGCGGTGCCACCGGCTTGGGCCCGTAATCGCTGCTCGCAGCTATATTTTGTTATTATTATTATTATTTTTTTCTACTTCTCGGGCACTTTTGGGGTCCTTAACATGCTCGAAAACTCTTGAAACTTTGCACACGGGTCAGAACGCGCGGCCATCAGGGCCGGGCTGAAGCTGGTACCCGGGCGTGGCAGGGGGGCTCGACAGCGCCCCCTGGAATGGGATCCGAACACTTGTCCATAAATCAGACACGCTTGCATGTAATAATATGAAACTCGGTACACATATGGATCTCATCGGGCCGAACAACTTTCGTGCTCTAAGTTTTACGCCAGCCCAACAGGAAGTCGGCTATTATGGGTTGTTTGGAAACGCATGCTGTGGAATTTAATGTACTCCTCCTAGGGAATTCATCCAATTGGCTCCAAACTCGGTCAGCATGAAGTCAAGACATTGAGGATGAAAAATTGCCAGGGGATTTTTGATATCTCGAACGGTTTGGCCGTGGCGAGGAAACGAATTTATGGCGAATAATGGAAATAGGAAGTGTGTTATAACTTCTGCATACATAAACTGATCTTGATGAAACTTCAACAGTGTGTTCGTTGTCAGAGGCCGATCACATGGATGTGACTATTGTGAGTCAAAGTTATAGCGCCACCAACTGGCAGCAGGAAGTGTGTCCCTTTCAAAATGCTTTGAAATCACCCTCTTATTTTTACCCGATTTGCTTCAAACTTTATGTGTATAATGTAAACACACGGCAGATGTAGACCTGTGAAAGGATTTTTGATATCTTTAATACTGTTGCCGTGGCAACGCTTCAAACTTTAATATTCTTTTTTGATGCTTTTGAGACTCTTAACATACTTGAAATTTGATGAAACTCGACAGACACATCACATTTATTAGCCAGTAGACATGTGCAAAGTTTCAGAAACGGGCGTGGTGAGGGGCTCAGTAGCGCCACCTTTAGTCATAAGTGGGGGGTTTAGTTTTATCAACAGCAACAAAACTTGGTATGTGTATTGTTCTCATCAAGACGGACAACTTTCTAATTGACATTAACTACCTCCGACCAACAGGAAGAGAGATATTTTGGTTTGAATGTGGATTTTCTGAAGAATTTTCTCTCCCTCTCTCTGTGTCTCTGTGTGTGAGAGGGGAGGGGGGAATTTGACTATTGCTTTTATATTGTTAATCAAGGTTTCAGGGGCTTTTGGGGTCCTTAACGTGCTCAAAAACTCTTGAAACTTTGCACACAAGTCAGAACCCCCTGCCATCAGGGACAGGCTGAAGCTGGTACCCGGGCGTGGCTGGGGGGCTCAACAGCGCCCCCTTGAACGGGGTCCCAAAACTTGGTCCATAGATCAAACACGCTTGCTTGAATTAATATGAAACTCGGTACACATATAGATCTCATCGGGCCGAACAACTTTCCCCCGGTCAAGTTTTACGCCAGCCCAACAGGAAGTCGGCAATTATTGGTTGTTTGGAAAACGCTTCCTGTGGAATGCGAAGTACTCCTCCTAGAAAATTCACCGTGTCCCCTCCAAACTCGGTGTGCATGTAGTCAAGACTTTGAGGATGCTAAATTGCGGACGGATTTTTGATATCTCGAACGGTTTGGCCGTGGCGAGGAATCGAATTTATGGCGAGAAAAGAGAAACACGAAGTGGAATAACTTCTGCATACATTAACTGATCTTGATGAAACTTCAGCAGTGTGTTCGTGGTAAGAGGCCGATCAGATGGAGGTAACTATTGTGATTCAAAGTTATAGCGCCACCAACTGGCAGCAGGAAGTGTATCACTTTCAACATGCTTTTGACAAAAGTGGGGGGGTTAGTTTTAAATAAGTAAAAAAAAACTCAGTTCATATATTGATCTCATCGACCCGGATAACTTTCTAATTTAAAGTCATTAGCTCTGACCATCAGGAAGTCAGATATTTTGGTCTGAATGTGGATTTTTTTGCAAAATCAGCCTCTGAATTTTTAGCCACCTTTATCTAAGTGGTTATTTTATTCCCACCAAACTTTTTCAACATGATAAAAATATATTAATGATGCTAAATTGTGAACGGATAATAAATATCTCAAACGGTCTTGCTATGGCGAGGGATTAAAGTAATGTCAAAAAAGGAACCACTAAAAGGCTCATATATTCTAAAAATTTAATTATACACCATTTATTACTATATAAAAGTATACAAATATCAGAACTTAACTCATTTTATACTTTTTTTTCAATTTAAGAATGAAGTTTAAGTTTAAAAACTGCCAGAATGGTTGTTTAGTCTAAACAATAAATAAATAAAGTCAAACATAGTGCTATACTGCCCTCTTGTGTTCAAAATCAGGTAGGCCTATTATATCTATATAAAAATATACTAGGTATGTGACGGTGAGAATATTTTACCACCGGTTAACTGACGTGTGACACTGCTGGGGGCTTTTTAATCGCTAACTTAAAAACGAAAGTAAAATATGTTCGTCCGCACGGACATTGATAATGGTGCGGAGCAGAGCGAGCGTTTTCAATAAATTCCTATGGAAGGAGGAATGACCTAAGAAACGTTGACTCTGTTCTGCTCGTTCCTCGCTGAGGACGCGCACCATTATGAATGCCTGTGCAGCCGTGAGCATTTTAGTTTCATTTTCGGGGCGGATTGCTTGAATGTATTTAAAAAAAGCACAATGTTGTGTTTTATTGCCACTGTACAAAAATATAAGTTAACACTTTGCAGTTTGAATGATGTTCTGAACAAAATGACAGAGTATGTTTTTATGTGTCCACTGTTCAATCGCGCCCTCGTTTTAGTGATTCCCAAGTTATTTTTTCATTTAAGTTTTTTTCATTGTTCTAATCAGGTCAGGCAAGTAAAATTATCTGTGTCTTATCCCTTACATTTTTATATAATTATATAAATATATAATACACTACTGTTCAAAAATTTGGCGTCAGTAAGATTTTTAAGCTAAGTTTCTTCTGCTCACCAAGGCTGCATTTATTTGATCAAAAATACAAACAAAAACAGTAATATTGTAAAATAGTATTCCAATTTAAAACAGCTGCTTTCTATTTTAATATATTTTAAACTGTTATTTATTCCTGTGATCAAAGCTGAGTTTTCAGCATCATTATTCCAGTCGTCACTGTCACATGATCCTTCAGAAATTATTCTAATATGATGATTGATGCTCAAGAAACATTCATTATTATTTTAAATGTCGAAAACAGTTATGTACAGTCTTTGATGAATAGAAAGTTCAAAAGAACAGCATTTATCTGAAATCTAAAGCTTTTGTAACATTAAACACTACCGTTCAGAAGTTTGGGGTCAGTAATAATTTGAATTTTATTTTTGGGGGAAAGAAATAAAATAAATCAATACTTTTATTCATCGAGAATGAGTTAAACTTATAAAAAGTTACAGTACAGACATTCATAATGTTAAAAAAAATTATATTTGAAATAAATGCTGTTCTTTTGAACTTTACATTCATCAACGCATTTTGAAAAAAAATCTGTACACAACTGTTTTCAACATTGAAAATAATAATTCATATTTATTGACCATCAATCATCATATTAGAATGGTTTCTGAAGGATCATGTGACACTGAAGACGGGAGTAATGATGCTGAAAACTCAGCTTTGATCACATAAATTAATTACAGTGTAAAATATTTTAAAATAGAAAACAGCTGTTTTAAATTGGAATAATATTTCACAATATTACTGTTTTTGTTTGTATTTTTAATCAAATAAATGCAGCCTTAGTGAGCAGAAGAGACTTCTCCTAAAAACATTAAAAATCTTCCTTACCCCAAACTTTTGAACGGTATATATATATATATATATATATATATATGTTTGTATATATATATATATATATATATATATATATATATATATAAAAATATAGCTGCGAGCAGCGATGGAGGGCCAAAGCCGGCGGTACCGCCACCCCGGTGCCTTTAGGTAACTAAAGGCACCGGGGTTGCGGTGCCACCGGCTTGGGCCCGTAATCGCTGCTCGCAGCTATATTTATTATTATTTTTCTTACGACTATTTAGGCATTTTTGGGGCCCTTAACATGCTCAAAAACTCTTGAAACTTTGCACACGAGTCAGAACCCGCGGCCATCAGGGCCGGGCTGAAGCTGGTACCCGGGCGTGGCAGGGGGGCTCGACAGCGCCCCCTGGAACAGGGTCCGAAAACTTGGTCCATAAATCAAACACGCTTGCATGTAATAATATGAAACTCGGTACACATATAGATCTCATCGGGCCGCACAACTTTCATGCTCTAAGTTTTACGCCAGCCCAACAGGAAGTCGACTATTTAGGGTTGTTTGGAAACGCATGCTTAGGAATTTGAAACACTTCTCTTAGGGAATTCACCCGGTCAGCACCAAACTCTGTGTGCATGAAGTCAAGACATTGAGGATGAAAAATTGCCAGGGGATTTTTGATATCTCGAACGGTTTGGCTGTGGCGAGGAAACGAATTTATGGCGAATAATGGGACACAGGAAGTGTATTATAACTTCTGCATACATTGACGGATCTTGATAAAACTTCAGCAGTGTGTTCGTGGTCAGAGGCTGATCACATTGATGTGACTATTGTGAGTCAAAATTATAGCGCCACCTACTGGCAGCAAGAAGTGTGTCACTTTCAAAATGCTTTGAAATCACCCTCTTATTTTTACCCGATTTGCTTCAAACTTTATCTGTATAATGTAAACACACGGCAGATGTAGACCTGTGAAAGGATTATTGATATCTTAGATACTGTTGCCGTGGCAACACATCAAACTTTAATTTTCTTTTTGGATGCTTTTGAGACTCTTAAGATGCTTGAAATTGGATGAAACTCGACAGACACATCACATTTATTAGCCCGTAGACATGTGCAAAGTTTCAGAAACGGGCGTGGTGAGGGGCTCAGTAGCGCCACCTTTAGTCATAAATGGGGCGGTTAGTTTTATCAACAGCAACAAAACTTGGTATGTGTATTGTTCTCATCAAGACGGACAACTTTCTAATTGACATTAACCATCTCCGACCAACAGGAAGAGAGATATTTTGGTTTGAATGAGGATTTTCTGAAGAATTTTCTCTCCCTCTCTCTGTGTCTGTGTGTGTGTGAGGGGAGGGGGGGGATTTGACTATTGCTTTTATATTGTTAATCAAGGTTTCAGGGGCTTTTGGGGTCCTTAACATGCTCAAAAACTCTTGAAACTTTGCACACAGGTCAGAACCCACGGCCATCAGGGCCGGGCTGAAGCTGGTACCCGGGCGTGGCTGGGGGGCTCAACAGCGCCCCCTTGAACGGGGTTCTAAAACTTGATCCATATATCAAACACGCTCGCATGAATTAATATGAAACTCGGTACACATATAGATCTCATCGGGCCGAACAACTTTACCCCGGTCAAGTTTTACGCCAGCCCAACAGGAAGTCGGCTATTATGGGTTGTTTGGAAAACGCTTGCTGTGGAATGTGAAATACTCCTCCTAGAAAATTCACCGTGTCCCCTTCAAACTCGGTGTGCATGTAGTCAAGACTTTGAGGATGCTAAATTGCGGACGGATTTTTGATATCTCGAACGGTTTGGCTGTGGCGAGGAATCGAATTTATGGCGAGAAAAGAGAAACACAGAAGTGGAATAACTTCTGCATACATTAACTGATCTTGATGAAACTTCAGCAGTGTGTTCGTGGTAAGAGGCCGATCAGATGGATGTAGCTATTGTGAGTCAAAGTTATAGCGCCACCAACTGGCAGCAGGAAGTGTGTCACTTTCAACATGCTTTTGACAAAAGTGGGGGGGTTACTTTTAACTACAGTAAAGAAAAAATAGTTTGTATATTGTTCTCATCAAGCCGGACAACTTTCTAATTTACATTCAATAGCTCTGGCCATCAGGAAGTCAGATATTTTGGTCTGAATGTGAATTTTTTTGCAAAATCAGCCTCTGAATTTTTAGCCACTCCTCTTAAACTATTTATTTTATTCGTACCAAACTTTTTCAACATGATGAAATATGCTAAATTGTGAATGGATAATAAATATCTCAAACGGTTTTGCTATGGCGAGGGATTAAAGTAAAAATCTTCTAAAAATGTAATTATATACCATTTATTTCTATATAAAAGTATACAAATATCACAACTAAACCCATTTTATTCTGTTTTTGCAATTCAAGAAGAATGAAAAAGTTAAAAACAGGCTATTTAGTGCTATTTGGTTCAACAAAAAAGCAAACATAGGGCTATACTGCCCTCTTGTGTCCAAAAGGACATCAAAATAGTATATAAAACTTTTTACCAGGTAGGCCAATATTGTATTTAAATATACATTTATTAGGTATGTGTCTGAGGATATTTTCCCACCGGTTAATCGACGTGTGACACGAGTGGGTGCTTTTAAATCGCTAATATAATAGTGAAAGAAAAATAATGATAATGTTGCACACACAAATCACACACATGTGGGAAAGAATGATGCTTTTAAACAACACTAAACCGCCATTAGGTGTCGCCAGGCATCCATCTTAATAAGCGAGTCATTGATTCATTCGTTCAAACGATTCGTTCGAATGAGTCGATCATGATTAAGACAGATGTTTATGGATTGATCATTCAATCTTTGAGTCAACCGATTCGTTAAAAATGCTGAATCGTTCAGTTATGAGAAAACACGTGATGCGTGATGGTTCTGCCGTGATCTTTGTTTAACTATTTTCGCTGCTGAAACAGAACAAAAACAGTCAACATTGCATCTAAAATGTAAGTGACTTAATTGTAACTGTTTATTAACCTGTTGTATGAAATCTAGGGGTGGGAGAAAAAATTGATTCTTAGATGCATCGCGATGCGGACGTGGACGATTCTGAATCGATTCACAAATGTCAAAAAATCGATTCTCTAAAAAAATATTTTTCTAATAACGTAATATTGACGGAAGGCAAAAGGCGGAACTCTAAGCGGACGTGCGTGCAGTCTGTGGCGCGCACATAACAGAGAAGTTTCTTCTGCTCACCAAGGCTGCATTTATTTGATTAAAAATACAAACAAAAACAGTAATATTGTAAAATAGTATTCCAATTTAAAACAGCTGCTTTCTATTTTAATATATTTTAAACTGTTATTTATTCCTGTGATCAAAGCTGAGTTTTCAGCATCATTACTCCAGTCGTCACTGTCACATGATCCTTCAGAAATTATTCTAATATGATGATTGATGCTCAAGAAACATTCATTATTATTTTAAATGTCGAAAACAGTTGTGTACAGTCTTTGATGAATAGAAAGTTCAAAAGAACAGCATTTATCTGAAATCTAAAGCTTTTGTAACATTAAACACTACCGTTCAGAATTTTGGGGGAAAGAAATAAAATAAATCAATACTTTTATTCATCGAGAATGAGTTAAACTGATCAAAAGTTACAGTACAGACATTTATAATGTTAAAAAATATATATATTTGAAATAAATGCTGTTCTTTTGAACTTTACATTCATCAACACATTTTGAAAAAAAATCTGTACACAACTGTTTTCAACATTGAAAATAATAATTAATATTTATTGACCATCAATCATCATATTATAATGATTTCTGAAGGATCATGTGACACTGAAGACGGGAGTAATGATTCTGAAAACTCAGCTTTGATCACATAAATTAATTACAGTGTAAAATATTTTAAAATAGAAAACAGCTGTTTTAAATTGGAATAATATTTCACAATATTACTGTTTTTGTTTGTATTTTTAATCAAATAAATGCAGCCTTGGTGAGCAGAAGAGACTTCTCCTAAAAACATTAAAAATCTTCCTGACCCCAAACTTTTGAACGGTATATATATATATATATATATATACACACACATATAAATACATATATATATATATATATATATATATATATATATATATATAAATATAGCTGCGAGCAGCGATGGAGGGCCAAAGCCGGCGGTACCGCCACCCCGGTGCCTACACTAAGGCACCAGGGTGGCGGTGCCACCGGCTTGGGCCCGCAATCGCTGCTCGCAGCTATATTTATTATTATTATTATTATTATTTTGTCAACCTTTCGGGCACTTTTGGGGCTCTTAACATGCTCGAAAACTCTTGAAATTTTGCACACACGTCAGAACCCGCGGCCATCAGGGCCGGACTGAAGCTGGTACCCGGGCGTGGCAGGGGGGCTCGACAGCGCCCCCTGGAACGGGATCCGAACACGTGTCCATAAATCAAACACGCTTGCATGTAATAATATGAAACTCGGTACACATATAGATCACATCCGGCCGAACAACTTTCGTGCTCTAAGTTTTACGCCAGCCAAACAGGAAGTTGGCTATTTAGCGTTGTTTGGAAACGCATGCTGTGGAATTTAATGTACTCCTCCTAGGGAATTCATCGATTTGCCTCCAAACTCGGTGTGCATGAAGTCAAGACATTGAGGATGCTAAATTGCGGACGGATTTTTGATATCTCGAACGGTTTGGCCGTGGCGAGGAAACAAATTTATGGCGAAAAAATGAAACAGGAAGTGTGTTATAACTTCTGCATACATTAACTGATCTTGATGAAACTTCAGCAGTGTGTTCGTTGTAAGAGGCCGATCGCACAGATGTGACTATTGTGAGTCAAAGTTATAGCGCCACCAACAGGCAGCAGGAAGTACATCACTTTCAAAATGCTTTGAAATCAGTGTCTTATTTTTACCCGATTTGCTTCAAACTTTATGTGTACAATGTAGACACACGGCAGATGTAAACCTGTGAAAGGATTATTGATATCTTAGATACTGTTGCCGTGGCAACGCTTCAAACTTTAATATTCTTTTTTGATGCTTTTGAGACTCTTAACATACTTGAAATTGCATGAAACTCAACAGACACATCACATTTATTAGCCCGTAGACATGTGCAAAGTTTCAGAAACGGGCGTGGTGAGGGGCTCAGTAGCGCCACCTTTAGTCATAAATGGGGCGGTTAGTTTTATCAACAGCAACAAAACTTGGTATGTGTATTGTTCTCATCAAGACGGACAACTTTCTAATTGACATTAACCATCTCCGACCAACAGGAAGAGAGATATTTTGGTTTGAATGTGGATTTTCTGAAGAATTTTCTCTCCCTCTCTCTGTGTCTGTGTGTGTGTGAGGGGAGGGGGGATTTGACTATTGCTTTTATATTGTTAATCAAGGTTTCAGGGGCTTTGGGGTCCTTAACGTGCTCAAAAACTCTTGAAACTTTGCACACAGGTCAGAACCCTTGGCCATCAGGGCCGGGCTGAAGCTGGTACCCGGGCGTGGCTGGGGGGCTCAACAGCGCCCCCTTGAACGGGGTTCTAAAACTTGATCCATATATCAAACACGCTCGCATGAATTAATATGAAACTCGGTACACATATAGATCTCATCGGGCCGAACAACTTTACCCCGGTCAAGTTTTACGCCAGCCCAACAGGAAGTCGGCTATTATGGGTTGTTTGGAAAACGCTTGCTGTGGAATGTGAAATACTCCTCCTAGAAAATTCACCGTGTCCCCTTCAAACTCAGTGTGCATGTAGTCAAGACTTTGAGGATGCTAAATTGCGGACGGATTTTTGATATCTCGAACGGTTTGGCTGTGGCGAGGAATCGAATTTATGGCGAGAAAAGAGAAACACGGAAGTGGAATAACTTCTGCATACATTAACTGATCTTGATGAAACTTCAGTAGTGTGTTCGTGGTAAGAGGCCGATCAGATGGATGTAGTTATTGTGAGTCAAAGTTATAGCGCCACCAACTGGCAGCAGGAAGTGTGTCACTTTCAACATGCTTTTGACAAAAGTGGGGGGGTTACTTTTAACTACAGTAAAGAAAAAATAGTTTCTATATTGTTCTCATCAAGCCGGACAACTTTCTAATTTACATTCAATAGCTCTGGCCATCAGGAAGTCAGATATTTTGGTCTGAATGTGAATTTTTTTGCAAAATCAGCCTCTGAATTTTTAGCCACTCCTCTTAAACTATTTATTTTATTCGTACCAAACTTTTTCAACATGATGAAACTACATTAATCCCTCGCCATAGCAAAACCGTTTGAGATATTTATTATCCATTCACAATTTAGCATATTTAAAGTAAAAATCTTCTAAAAATGTAATTATATACCATTTATTTCTATATAAAAGTATACAAATATCACAACTAAACCCATTTTATTCTGTTTTTGCAATTCAAGAAGAATGAAAAGGTTAAAAACAGGCTATTTAGTGCTATTTGGTTCAACAAAAAAGCAAACATAGGGCTATACTGCCCTCTTGTGTCCAAAAGGACATCAAAATAGTATATAAAACTTTTTACCAGGCAGGCCAATATTGTATTTAAATATACATTTATTAGGTATGTGTCTGAGGATATTTTCCCACCGGTTAATCGACGTGTGACACGAGTGGGTGCTTTTAAATCGCTAATATAATAGTGAAAGAAAAATAATGATAATGTTGCACACACAAATCACACACATGTGGGAAAGAATGATGCTTTTAAACAACACTAAACCGCCATTAGGTGTCGCCAGGCATCCATCTTAATAAGCGAGTCATTGATTCATTCGTTCAAACGATTCGTTCGAATGAGTCGATCATGATTAAGACAGATGTTTATGGATTGATCATTCAATCTTTGAGTCAACCGATTCGTTAAAAATGCTGAATCGTTCAGTTATGAGAAAACACGTGATGCGTGATGGTTCTGCCGTGATCTTTGTTTAACTATTTTCGCTGCTGAAACAGAACAAAAACAGTCAACATTGCATCTAAAATGTAAGTGACTTAATTGTAACTGTTTATTAACCTGTTGTATGAAATCTAGGGGTGGGAGAAAAAAAATTGATTCTTAGATGCATCGCGATGCGGACGTGGACGATTCTGAATCGATTCACAAATGTCAAAAAATCGATTCTCTAAAAAAATATTTTTCTAATAACGTAATATTGACGGAAGGCAAAAGGCGGAACTCTAAGCGGACGTGCGTGCAGTCTGTGGCGCGCACATAACAGAGAAGTTTCTTCTGCTCACCAAGGCTGCATTTATTTGATTAAAAATACAAACAAAAACAGTAATATTGTAAAATAGTATTCCAATTTAAAACAGCTGCTTTCTATTTTAATATATTTTAAACTGTTATTTATTCCTGTGATCAAAGCTGAGTTTTCAGCATCATTATTCCAGTCGTCACTGTCACATGATCCTTCAGAAATTATTCTAATATGATGATTGATGCTCAAGAAACATTCATTATTATTTTAAATGTCGAAAACAGTTATGTACAGTCTTTGATGAATAGAAAGTTCAAAAGAACAGCATTTATCTGAAATCTAAAGCTTTTGTAACATTAAACACTACCGTTCAGAAGTTTGGGGTCAGTAATAATTTTAATTTTATTTTTGGGGGAAATAAATAAATAAATCAATACTTTTATTCATCGAGAATGAGTTAAACTGATAAAAAGTTACAGTACAGACATTTATAATGTTAAAAAAATTATATTTGAAATAAATGCTGTTCTTTTGAACTTTACATTCATCAACGCATTTTGAAAAAAAATCTGTACACAACTGTTTTCAACATTGAAAATAATAATTAATATTTATTGACCATCAATCATCATATTAGAATGGTTTCTGAAGGATCATGTGACACTGAAGACGGGAGTAATGATGCTGAAAACTCAGCTTTGATCACATAAATTAATTACAGTGTAAAATATTTTAAAATAGAAAACAGCTGTTTTAAATTGGAATAATATTTCACAATATTACTGTTTTTGTTTGTATTTTTAATCAAATTAATGCAGCCTTGGTGAGCAGAAGAGACTTCTCCTAAAAACATTAAAAATCTTCCTTACCCCAAACTTTTGAACGGTATATATATATATATATATATATATATATATATATATATATATATGTTTGTATAATATATATACATATATATATATATATATATATATATATAAATATAGCTGCGAGCAGCGATGGAGGGCCAAAGCCGGCGGTACCGCCACCCCGGTGCCTTTAGGTAACTAAAGGCACCGGGGTTGCGGTGCCACCGGCTTGGGCCCGTAATCGCTGCTCGCAGCTATATTTTATTATTATTATTATTATTATTTTGTCAACCTTTCGGGCACTTTTGGGGCTCTTAACATGCTCGAAAACTCTTGAAATTTTGCACACACGTCAGAACCCGCGGCCATCAGGTCCGGACTGAAGCTGGTACCCGGGCGTGGCAGGGGGGCTCGACAGCGCCCCCTGGAACGGGATCCGAACACGTGTCCATAAATCAAACACGCTTGCATGTAATAATATGAAACTCGGTACACATATAGATCTCATCGGGCCGAACAACTTTCGTGCTCTAAGTTTTACGCCAGCCAAACAGGAAGTTGGCTATTTAGCGTTGTTTGGAAACGCATGCTGTGGAATTTAATGTACTCCTCCTAGGGAATTCATCGATTCGCCTCCAAACTCGGTGTGCATGAAGTCAAGACATTGAGGATGCTAAATTGCGGACGGATTTTTGATATCTCGAACGGTTTGGCCGTGGCGAGGAAACAAATTTATGGCGAAAAAATGAAACAGGAAGTGTGTTATAACTTCTGCATACATTAACTGATCTTGATGAAACTTCAGCAGTGTGTTCGTGGTAAGAGGCCGATCACATGGATGTGACTATTGTGAGTCAAAGTTATAGCGCCACCAACTGGCAGCAGGAATATGTCACTTTCAAAATGCTTTGAAATCAGTGTCTTATTTTTACCCGATTTGCTTCAAACTTTATGTGTACAATGTAGACACACGGCAGATGTAAACCTGTGAAAGGATTATTGATATCTTAGATACTGTTACCGTGGCAACGCATCAAACTTTAATATTCTTTTTTGATGCTTTTGAGACTCTTAACATACTTGAAATTGCATGAAACTCAACAGACACATCACATTTATTAGCCAGTAGACATGTGCAAAGTTTCAGAAACGGGCGTGGTGGAATGGCTCAGTAGCGCCACCTTTAGTCAAAAATGGGGGCTTAGTTTTTCCTAGAATCACAAAACTTGGTATGTGTATTGTTCTCATCAAGACGGACAACTTTCTAATTTACATGAACCATCTCTGACCAACAGGAAGAGAGATATTTTGGTTTGAATGTGGATTTTCTGAAGAATTTTCTCTCCCTCTCTCTGTGTCTGTGTGTGTGTGAGGGGAGGGGGGGATTTTACTCTTGCTTTTATATTGTTAATCAAGGTTTCAGGGGCTTTTGGGGTTCTTAACGTGCTCAAAAACTCTTGAAACTTTGCACACAGGTCAAAACCCACGGCCATCAGGGCCGGGCTGAAGCTGGTACCCGGGCGTGGCTGGGGGGCTCAACAGCGCCCCCTTGAACGGGGTTCTAAAACTTGATCCATATATCAAACACGCTCGCATGAATTAATATGAAACTCGGTACACATATAGATCTCATCGGGCCGAACAACTTTACCCCGGTCAAGTTTTACGCCAGCCCAACAGGAAGTCGGCTATTATGGGTTGTTTGGAAAACGCTTGCTGTGGAATGTGAAATACTCCTCCTAGAAAATTCACCGTGTCCCCTTCAAACTCGGTGTGCATGTAGTCAAGACTTTGAGGATGCTAAATTGCGGACGGATTTTTGATATCTCGAACGGTTTGGCTGTGGCGAGGAATCGAATTTATGGCGAGAAAAGAGAAACACGGAAGTGGAATAACTTCTGCATACATTAACTGATCTTGATGAAACTTCAGCAGTGTGTTCGTGGTAAGAGGCCGATCAGATGGATGTAGCTATTGTGAGTCAAAGTTATAGCGCCACCAACTGGCAGCAGGAAGTGTGTCACTTTCAACATGCTTTAGACAAAAGTGGGGGGGTTAGTTTTAACTACAGTAAAGAAAAAATAGTTTTTATATTGTTCTCATCAAGCCGGACAACTTTCTAATTTACATTCAATAGCTCTGGCCATCAGGAAGTCAGATATTTTGGTCTGAATGTGAATTTTTTTGCAAAATCAGCCTCTGAATTTTTAGCCACTCCTCTTAAACTATTTATTTTATTCGTACCAAACTTTTTCAACATGATGAAACTACATTAAATATGCTAAGTTGTGAATGGATAATAAATATCTCAAACGGTTTTGCTATGGCGAGGGATTAATGTCCAAAAAGGAAACACTAAAAATCTTCTAAAAATGTAATTATATACCATTTATTTCTATATAAAAGTATACAAATATCACAACTAAACCCATTTTATTCTGTTTTTGCAATTCAAGAAGAATGAAAAAGTTAAAAACAGGCTATTTAGTGCTATTTGGTTCAACAAAAAAGCAAACATAGGGCTATACTGCCCTCTTGTGTCCAAAAGGACATCAAAATAGTATATAAAACTTTTTACCAGGTAGGCCAATATTGTATTTAAATATACATTTATTAGGTATGTGTCTGAGGATATTTTCCCACCGGTTAATCGACGTGTGACACGAGTGGGTGCTTTTAAATCGCTAATATAATAGTGAAAGAAAAATAATGATAATGTTGCACACACAAATCACACACATGTGGGAAAGAATGATGCTTTTAAACAACACTAAACCGCCATTAGGTGTCGCCAGGCATCCATCTTAATAAGCGAGTCATTGATTCATTCGTTCAAACGATTCGTTCGAATGAGTCGATCATGATTAAGACAGATGTTTATGGATTGATCATTCAATCTTTGAGTCAACCGATTCGTTAAAAATGCTGAATCGTTCAGTTATGAGAAAACACGTGATGCGTGATGGTTCTGCCGTGATCTTTGTTTAACTATTTTCGCTGCTGAAACAGAACAAAAACAGTCAACATTGCATCTAAAATGTAAGTGACTTAATTGTAACTGTTTATTAACCTGTTGTATGAAATCTAGGGGTGGGAGAAAAAATTGATTCTTAGATGCATCGCGATGCGGACGTGGACGATTCTGAATCGATTCACAAATGTCAAAAAATCGATTCTCTAAAAAAATATTTTTCTAATAACGTAATATTGACGGAAGGCAAAAGGCGGAACTCTAAGCGGACGTGCGTGCAGTCTGTGGCGCGCACATAACAGAGAAGTTTCTTCTGCTCACCAAGGCTGCATTTATTTGATTAAAAATACAAACAAAAACAGTAATATTGTAAAATAGTATTCCAATTTAAAACAGCTGCTTTCTATTTTAATATATTTTAAACTGTTATTTATTCCTGTGATCAAAGCTGAGTTTTCAGCATCATTACTCCAGTCGTCACTGTCACATGATCCTTCAGAAATTATTCTAATATGATGATTGATGCTCAAGAAACGTTCATTATTATTTTAAATGTCGAAAACAGTTGTGTACAGTCTTTGATGAATAGAAAGTTCAAAAGAACAGCATTTATCTGAAATCTAAAGCTTTTGTAACATTAAACACTACCGTTCAGAAGTTTGGGGTCAATAATAATTTTAATTTTAATTTTGGGGGAAAGAAATAAAATAAATCAATACTTTTATTCATCGAGAATGAGTTAAACTGATCAAAAGTTACAGTACAGACATTTATAATGTTAAAAAATATATATATTTGAAATAAATGCTGTTCTTTTGAACTTTACATTCATCAACACATTTTGAAAAAAAATCTGTACACAACTGTTTTCAACATTGAAAATAATAATTAATATTTATTGACCATCAATCATCATATTATAATGATTTCTGAAGGATCATGTGACACTGAAGACGGGAGTAATGATTCTGAAAACTCAGCTTTGATCACATAAATTAATTACAGTGTAAAATATTTTAAAATAGAAAACAGCTGTTTTAAATTGGAATAATATTTCACAATATTACTGTTTTTGTTTGTATTTTTAATCAAATAAATGCAGCCTTGGTGAGCAGAAGAGACTTCTCCTAAAAACATTAAAAATCTTCCTGACCCCAAACTTTTGAACGGTATATATATATATATATATATATATATATATACACACATATATAAATACATATATATATATATATATATATATATATATATATATATATATATATATGTTTGTATAATATATATATATATATATATATATAAATATAGCTGCGAGCAGCGATGGAGGGCCAAAGCCGGCGGTACCGCCACCCCGGTGCCTACACTAAGGCACCAGGGTGGCGGTGCCACCGGCTTGGGCCCGCAATCGCTGCTCGCAGCTATATTTATTATTATTATTATTGTTCTTCAAGGGTTCGGGGGCTTTTGGGGCCTTTAACGTGCTCAAAAACTCATGAAACTTTGCACGCAGGTCAGAACCTGCGGCCATTAGGGCCGGGCTGAAGCTGGTACCCGGGCGTGGCAGGGGGGCTCAACAGCGCCCCCTAGAACACAATCTTAAATCTTGGACACATACAAGAACGTATTAGTATGAAACTCGGTACACATATAGATCTCATCGGGCCGAACAACTTTCGCACTCTACGTTATTAGCTCTGCCCAACAGGAAGTCAGCTATTATGGGTTGTTTGAAAAATGCATGCTGTGGAATTTAATGTACTCCTCCTAGGGAATTGATCCGATCCACACCAAACTCGGTCAGCATGAAGTCAAGACATTGAGGATGCTAAATTGCGGACGGATTTTTGATATCTCGAACGGTTTGGCCGTGGCGATGAAACGAAATTATAGCGAGAAAAGATAAACAGGAAGTGTGTTATAACTTCTGCATACATTAACTGATCTTGATAAAACTTCCACAGTGTGTTCGTTGTAAGAGGCCGATCACATGGATGTGACTATTGTGAGTCAAAGTTATAGCGCCACCAACTGGCAGCAGGAAGCGTGTCACTTTCAAAATGCTTTGAAATCACCCTCTTATTTTTACCCGATTTGCTTCAAACTTTATGTGTATAATGTAGACACTTGGCAGATGTAGAACTGTGAAAGGTTTATTGATATCTTAAATACTGTTGCCGTGGCAACGCATCAAACTTTAATATTCTTTTCAGATGCTTTTGAGACTCTAAACATACTTGAAATTGGATGAAACTCGACAGACACATCACATTTATTAGCCGGTAGACATGTGCAAAGTTTCAGAAACGGGCGTGGTGAGGGGCTCAGTAGCGCCACCTTTAGTCATAAATGGGGCGGTTAGTTTTATCAACAGCAACAAAACTTGGTATGTGTATTGTTCTCATCAAGACGGACAACTTTCTAATTGACATTAACCATCTCCGACCAACAGGAAGAGAGATATTTTGGTTTGAATGTGGATTTTCTGAAGAATTTTCTCTCCCTCTCTCTGTGTCTGTGTGTGTGTGAGGGGAGGGGGGATTTGACTATTGCTTTTATATTGTTAATCAAGGTTTCAGGGGCTTTTGGGGTCCTTAACGTGCTCAAAAACTCTTGAAACTTTGCACACAGGTCAGAACCCACGGCCATCAGGGCCGGGCTGAAGCTGGTACCCGGGCGTGGCTGGGGGGCTCAACAGCGCCCCCTTGAACGGGGTTCTAAAACTTGATCCATATATCAAACACGCTTGCATGAATTAATATGAAACTCGGTACACATATAGATCTCATCGGGCCGAACAACTTTACCCCGGTCAAGTTTTACGCCAGCCCAACAGGAAGTCGGCTATTATGGGTTGTTTGGAAAACGCTTGCTGTGGAATGTGAAATACTCCTCCTAGAAAATTCACTGTGTCCCCTTCAAACTCGGTGTGCATGTAGTCAAGACTTTGAGGATGCTAAATTGCGGACGGATTTTTGATATCTCGAACGGTTTGGCTGTGGCGAGGAATCGAATTTATGGCGAGAAAAGAGAAACACGGAAGTGGAATAACTTCTGCATACATTAACTGATCTTGATGAAACTTCAGCAGTGTGTTCGTGGTAAGAGGCCGATCAGATGGATGTAGCTATTGTGAGTCAAAGTTATAGCGCCACCAACTGGCAGCAGGAAGTGTGTCACTTTCAACATGCTTTTGACAAAAGTGGGGGGGTTACTTTTAACTACAGTAAAGAAAAAATAGTTTCTATATTGTTCTCATCAAGCCGGACAACTTTCTAATTTACATTCAATAGCTCTGGCCATCAGGAAGTCAGATATTTTGGTCTGAATGTGAATTTTTTTGCAAAATCAGCCTCTGAATTTTTAGCCACTCCTCTAAAACTATTTATTTTATTCGTACCAAACTTTTTCAACATGATGAAACTACATTAATCCCTCGCCATAGCAAAACCGTTTGAGATATTTATTATCCATTCACAATTTAGCATATTTAAAGTAAAAATCTTCTAAAAATGTAATTATATACCATTTATTTCTATATAAAAGTATACAAATATCACAACTAAACCCATTTTATTCTGTTTTTGCAATTCAAGAAGAATGAAAAAGTTAAAAACAGGCTATTTAGTGCTATTTGGTTCAACAAAAAAGCAAACATAAGGCTATACTGCCCTCTTGTGTCCAAAAGGACATCAAAATAGTATATAAAACTTTTTACCAGGTAGGCCAATATTATATTTAAATATACATTTATTAGGTATGTGTCTGAGGATATTTTCCCACCGGTTAATCGACGTGTGACACGAGTGGGTGCTTTTAAATCGCTAATATAAAAGTGAAAGTAAAAAAACGGACGTCCGCACGGACATTGATAATGGTGCACGTTGGAAAGAATGATACTTTTAAACATAACACTAAACCGCCATTAGGTGTCGCCAGGCGACCATCTTAATGAGCGAGTCATTGATTCATTCGTTCAAATGATTCGTTCCAATGACTGAGTCATTCATGATTGAGACAGATGTTTATGGATTGACCATTGAATCTTTGAGTCAAGCGATTCGTTTCAAAATGCTGAATCATTCAGTAATGAGAAAACAAGTTGCTGTGAGATGCGCAATGGTTCTGCTGTGATCTTTGTTTAACTATTTTTGCTGCTGAAACAGAACAAAAACAGTCAATATTGCATCTAAAATGTAAGTGACTTAATTGTAACTGTTTATTAACCTGTTGTATGAAATCAATGTCACAGTTTCAATCGTGATTGTATTCAGGAAATAGTTGCCTACTCGTCAAGTGAGGTTGCTTAACTCTATCATATGTTATAAAATATATAAAAACTCCATATTTGTAATTTTTATAGTCAGTATGTTGTTAACTGGGTTGCTTTTTTGTGTGCTGCGCTCATTTGTTTACAATTCTCCTGGAGAAGCAGCATGAGCCTCAGCAGTGCAACCTTGTTACCATTGATCAGTAATACATTTATTATTAACTGATGATTGCAACTTAAAATGAATGTAATGAAATTAGAATAATCTCTCGTTTTAGTGATTCCCAAGTTATTTTTTTGTTATTGACGTTCTAATCAGGCTATACTCTGGTCGGGCAAGTAAAATTCTCTTTCAGGTAGGCCTATTGTATTTATATATAAATATATTAGGGATGTGACTGTGATAACATTTTCCCACCGGTTAATCGACGTGTGACACCACTGAGCGCTTTTAAATCGCTAACTATAGTATACTATATACTAGTAAAATACAGACGTCCGCACAGACATTGATAATGGTGCGGAGTAGAGCGAGCATTTTCAATTTATTCCTATGGATGTAGGAATTAACTAAAACATTTTATTTATGTTTTTGTGTCCACTGTTCAACCGCAACCGCGTCACACACACACACACATTCCAGAATTGCAATCTTGACATCGCAGCCTGTTCATTATGGCCCTATTACAATATAATAATAAAAATAGTCAACCTAACATAAACGAATTACACTGTTCTGTTTAAATAGTCAGTAGTACAATCTGTACCATTCACAGTAAGCAGAGCTCCACTGTGATGTTTCCAAGAACATTTTTGTGCGTGTGAAGAGGATGATTTTTTCCATCGATATTGGAACACGAGTGAAGTACAAAGCCTATAATAAAGAATAGTTTAGCATCCAAATACATCGCAAATATTGAAACATTTTGATTCTAATGAGAGGGTTACGTGAGACCAACACTGCTTACTTTCGTTTTTATTTTTACATTAAATTTAAAGGATTTGTTGTGGAATATTTTGGGTGTATCATAAAATCAGAATAAGGTAAGACAAGTAGAATTTTCTGTCTTATATTTATATATATATATATACGTATATATATAAGTATATATATATATATATATATATATATATATATATATATATATATATATATATAAATATAGCTGCGAGCAGCGATGGAGGGCCAAAGCCGGCGGTACCGCCACCCCGGTGCCTTTAGGTAACTAAAGGCACCGGGGTTGCGGTGCCACCGGCTTGGGCCCGCAATCGCTGCTCGCAGCTATATTTAGGGCCCAAGCCCTGAAAGGGCGAAGGCCCTATTGTTTTCGTTAGGATTATTATTATTAGGGCCCAAGCCCTGAAAGGGCGAAGGCCCTATTGTTTTCGGTAGGATTATTATTATTATTTTTCTTACGACTATTTAGGCATTTTTGGGGCCCTTAACATGCTCAAAAACTCTTGAAACTTTGCACACGAGTCAGAACCCGCGGCCATCAGGGCCGGGCTGAAGCTGGTACCCGGGCGTGGCAGGGGGGCTCGACAGCGCCCCCTGGAACAGGGTCCGAAAACTTGGTCCATAAATCAAACACGCTTGCATGTAATAATATGAAACTCGGTACACATATAGATCTCATCGGGCCGCACAACTTTCATGCTCTAAGTTTTACGCCAGCCCAACAGGAAGTCGACTATTTAGGGTTGTTTGGAAACGCATGCTTAGGAATTTGAAACACTTCTCTTAGGGAATTCACCCGGTCAGCACCAAACTCGGTGTGCATGAAGTCAAGACATTGAGGATGAAAAATTGCCAGGGGATTTTTGATATCTCGAACGGTTTGGCTGTGGCGAGGAAACGAATTTATGGCGAATAATGGGACACAGGAAGTGTATTATAACTTCTGCATACATTGACGGATCTTGATAAAACTTCAGCAGTGAGTTCGTGGTCAGAGGCTGATCACATTGATGTGACTATTGTGAGTCAAAATTATAGCGCCACCTACTGGCAGCAAGAAGTGTGTCACTTTCAAAATGCTTTGAAATCACCCTCTTATTTTTACCCGATTTGCTTCAAACTTTATCTGTATAATGTAAACACACGGCAGATGTAGACCTGTGAAAGGATTATTGATATCTTAGATACTGTTGCCGTGGCAACGCATCAAACTTTAATTTTCTTTTTGGATGCTTTTGAGACTCTTAAGATGCTTGAAATTGGATGAAACTCGACAGACACATCACATTTATTAGCCCGTAGACATGTGCAAAGTTTCAGAAACGGGCGTGGTGAGGGGCTCAGTAGCGCCACCTTTAGTCATAAATGGGGCGGTTAGTTTTATCAACTGCAACAAAACTTGGTATGTGTATTGTTCTCATCAAGACGGACAACTTTCTAATTGACATTAACCATCTCCGACCAACAGGAAGAGAGATATTTTGGTTTGAATGTGGATTTTCTGAAGAATTTTCTCTCCCTCTCTCTGTGTCTGTGTGTGTGTGAGGGGAGGGGGGGGGGGGGATTTGACTATTGCTTTTATATTGTTAATCAAGGTTTCAGGGGCTTTTGGGGTCCTTAACATGCTCAAAAACTCTTGAAACTTTGCACACAGGTCAGAACCCACGGCCATCAGGGCCGGGCTGAAGCTGGTACCCGGGCGTGGCTGGGGGGCTCAACAGCGCCCCCTTGAACGGGGTTCTAAAACTTGATCCATATATCAAACACGCTCGCATGAATTAATATGAAACTCGGTACACATATAGATCTCATCGGGCCGAACAACTTTACCCCGGTCAAGTTTTACGCCAGCCCAACAGGAAGTCGGCTATTATGGGTTGTTTGGAAAACGCTTGCTGTGGAATGTGAAATACTCCTCCTAGAAAATTCACCGTGTCCCCTTCAAACTCGGTGTGCATGTAGTCAAGACTTTGAGGATGCTAAATTGCGGACGGATTTTTGATATCTCGAACGGTTTGGCTGTGGCGAGGAATCGAATTTATGGCGAGAAAAGAGAAACACGGAAGTGGAATAACTTCTGCATACATTAACTGATCTTGATGAAACTTCAGCAGTGTGTTCGTGGTAAGAGGCCGATCAGATGGATGTAGCTATTGTGAGTCAAAGTTATAGCACCACCAACTGGCAGCAGGAAGTGTGTCACTTTCAACATGCTTTTGACAAAAGTGGGGGGGTTACTTTTAACTACAGTAAAGAAAAAATAGTTTGTATATTGTTCTCATCAAGCCGGACAACTTTCTAATTTACATTCAATAGCTCTGGCCATCAGGAAGTCAGATATTTTGGTCTGAATGTGAATTTTTTTGCAAAATCAGCCTCTGAATTTTTAGCCACTCCTCTTAAACTATTTATTTTATTCGTACCAAACTTTTTCAACATGATGAAACTACATTAAATATGCTAAATTGTGAATGGATAATAAATATCTCAAACGGTTTTGCTATGGCGAGGGATTAAAGTAAAAATCTTCTAAAAATGTAATTATATACCATTTATTTCTATATAAAAGTATGCAAATATCACAACTAAACCCATTTTATTCTGTTTTTGCAATTCAAGAAGAATGAAAAAGTTAAAAACAGGCTATTTAGTGCTATTTGGTTCAACAAAAAAGCAAACATAGGGCTATACTGCCCTCTTGTGTCCAAAAGGACATCAAAATAGTATATAAAACTTTTTACCAGGTAGGCCAATATTGTATTTAAATATACATTTATTAGGTATGTGTCTGAGGATATTTTCCCACCGGTTAATCGACGTGTGACACGAGTGGGTGCTTTTAAATCGCTAATATAATAGTGAAAGAAAAATAATGATAATGTTGCACACACAAATCACACACATGTGGGAAAGAATGATGCTTTTAAACAACACTAAACCGCCATTAGGTGTCGCCAGGCATCCATCTTAATAAGCGAGTCATTGATTCATTCGTTCAAACGATTCGTTCGAATGAGTCGATCATGATTAAGACAGATGTTTATGGATTGATCATTCAATCTTTGAGTCAACCGATTCGTTAAAAATGCTGAATCGTTCAGTTATGAGAAAACACGTGATGCGTGATGGTTCTGCCGTGATCTTTGTTTAACTATTTTCGCTGCTGAAACAGAACAAAAACAGTCAACATTGCATCTAAAATGTAAGTGACTTAATTGTAACTGTTTATTAACCTGTTGTATGAAATCTAGGGGTGGGAGAAAAAATTGATTCTTAGATGCATCGCGATGCGGACGTGGACGATTCTGAATCGATTCACAAATGTCAAAAAATCGATTCTCTAAAAAAATATTTTTCTAATAACGTAATATTGACGGAAGGCAAAAGGCGGAACTCTAAGCGGACGTGCGTGCAGTCTGTGGCGCGCACATAACAGAGAAGTTTCTTCTGCTCACCAAGGCTGCATTTATTTGATTAAAAATACAAACAAAAACAGTAATATTGTAAAATAGTATTCCAATTTAAAACAGCTGCTTTCTATTTTAATATATTTTAAACTGTTATTTATTCCTGTGATCAAAGCTGAGTTTTCAGCATCATTACTCCAGTCGTCACTGTCACATGATCCTTCAGAAATTATTCTAATATGATGATTGATACTCAAGAAACATTCATTATTATTTTAAATGTCGAAAACAGTTGTGTACAGTCTTTGATGAATAGAAAGTTCAAAATAACAGCATTTATCTGAAATCTAAAGCTTTTGTAACGTTAAACACTACCGCTCAAAAGTTTGTGGTTAGTAATAATTAAAATTTTATTTTTTGGGGAAAGAAATAAAATAAATCAGTACTTTTATTTATGAAGGATGAGTTAAACTGATCAACAGTTACAGTAAAGACATTTATAATGTTAAAAATATATATATTTGAAATATATGCTGTTCTTTTGAACTTTACATTCATCAAAGCATTTTGAAAAAAAAAAATCTGTACACAACTGTTTTCAACATTGAAAATAATAATGAATATTTATTGAGCATCAATCATCATATTAGTATGATTTCTGAAGGATCATGTGACACTGAAGACTGGAGTAATGATGCTGAAAACTCAACTTTGATCACAGAAATGAATTACTATGTAAAATATTTTAAAATTGAAAACAGCTGTTTTAAATTGGAATAATATTTCACAATATTACTGTTTTTGTTTGTATTTTTAATCAATAAATGCAGCCTTGGTGAGCAGAAGAGACTTCTCCTAAAAACATTAAAAATCTTACTGACCCCAAACTTTTGAACAATAATATATATATATATATATATATATATATATATATATATATATATATATATATACATATATATGTATGTGTGTGTATGTATGTATGTATATATATATATATATATATATATATATATATATAAATATAGCTGCGAGCAGCGATGGAGGGCCAAAGCCGGCGGTACCGCCACCCCGGTGCCTTTAGGTAACTAAAGGCACCGGGGTTGCGGTGCCACCGGCTTGGGCCCGTAATCGCTGCTCGCAGCTATATTTAGGGCCCAAGCCCTGAAAGGGCGAAGGCCCTATTGTTTCCGGTAGGATTATTTATTATTATTATTATTATTATTATTATTTTGTCAACCTTTCGGGCACTTTTGGGGCTCTTAACATGCTCGAAAACTCTTGAAATTTTGCACACACGTCAGAACCCGCGGCCATCAGGTCCGGACTGAAGCTGGTACCCGGGCGTGGCAGGGGGGCTCGACAGCGCCCCCTGGAACGGGATCCGAACACGTGTCCATATACCAAACACTCTTGCATGAATTAATATGAAACTCGGTACACATATAGATCTTATTGGGCTGAACAACTTTCGTGCTCTAAGTTTTACGCCAGCCCAACAGGAAGTCGGCTATTATGGGTTGTTTGGAAAACGCATGCTGTGGAATTTGATGTACTCCTCCTAGGAAATGCATCCATTCACCTCCAAACTCGGTGTGCATGAAGTCAAGACATTGAGGATGATAAATTGCGGACGGATTTTTGATATCTCGAACGGTTTGGCCGAGGCGAGGAAACGAATTTATGGCGAATAATGGGACACAGGAAGTGTATTATAACTTCTGCATACATTGACTGATCTTGATAAAACTTCAGCAGTGTGTTCGTGGTCAGAGGCCGATCACATTGATGTGACTATTGTGAGTCAAAGTTATAGCGCCACCAACTGGCAGCAGGAAGTGTGTCACTTTCAAAATGCTTTGAAATCACCCTCTTATTTTTACCCGATTTGCTTCAAACTTTATGTGTATAATGTAAACACACGGCAGATGTAGACCTGTGAAAGGATTATTGATATCTTAGATACTGTTACCGTGGCAACGCATCAAACTTTAATATTCTTTTTTGATGCTTTTGAGACTCTTAACATACTTGAAATTGCATGAAACTCAACAGACACATCACATTTATTAGCCAGTAGACATGTGCAAAGTTTCAGAAACGGGCGTGGTGGAATGGCTCAGTAGCGCCACCTTTAGTCAAAAATGGGGGCTTAGTTTTTCCTAGAATCACAAAACTTGGTATGTGTATTGTTCTCATCAAGACGGACAACTTTCTAATTTACATGAACCATCTCTGACCAACAGGAAGAGAGATATTTTGGTTTGAATGTGGATTTTCTGAAGAATTTTCTCTCCCTCTCTCTGTGTCTGTGTGTGTGTGAGGGGAGGGGGGGATTTGACTCTTGCTTTTATATTGTTAATCAAGGTTTCAGGGGCTTTTGGGGTCCTTAACGTGCTCAAAAACTCTTGAAACTTTGCACACAGGTCAAAACCCACGGCCATCAGGGCCGGGCTGAAGCTGGTACCCGGGCGTGGCTGGGGGGCTCAACAGCGCCCCCTTGAACGGGGTTCTAAAACTTGATCCATATATCAAACACGCTCGCATGAATTAATATGAAACTCGGTACACATATAGATCTCATCGGGCCGAACAACTTTACCCCGGTCAAGTTTTATGCCAGCCCAACAGGAAGTCGGCTATTATGGGTTGTTTGGAAAACGCTTGCTGTGGAATGTGAAATACTCCTCCTAGAAAATTCACTGTGTCCCCTTCAAACTCGGTGTGCATGTAGTCAAGACTTTGAGGATGCTAAATTGCGGACGGATTTTTGATATCTCGAACGGTTTGGCTGTGGCGAGGAATCGAATTTATGGCGAGAAAAGAGAAACACGGAAGTGGAATAACTTCTGCATACATTAACTGATCTTGATGAAACTTCAGCAGTGTGTTCGTGGTAAGAGGCCGATCAGATGGATGTAGCTATTGTGAGTCAAAGTTATAGCGCCACCAACTGGCAGCAGGAAGTGTGTCACTTTCAACATGCTTTAGACAAAAGTGGGGGGGTTAGTTTTAACTACAGTAAAGAAAAAATAGTTTTTATATTGTTCTCATCAAGCCGGACAACTTTCTAATTTACATTCAAT